>NC_133450.1:172444108-172744108 GCF_048565385.1 Saimiri boliviensis
TATCCTAATAACCACAAGCAAAAATTTATGCCTTAGCCTAAGAGTATATATTTAGCTTAAAAATATATTGTGCAATGTTTTGTATCAGCCGATACTGAAAAGGGGTAGTTTTTTTCTAAATCAGAACATAAGATAAAAATCTCTGTTAAATTCATAGTGGACTTTTTCATTAAGTATCTGTTTTCTTATTTTCTAGTTGTTTCCTGATAAAGGCACGGAGAAAACAGATAAGGTATGTTTTCCTCAGATGTTAAGGATTGAAATTTCAGAATTGGATTTTGTTTGTATGCAAATTAATTGAGGAAAGAAATTATTTTCAGGTTGATTTTGATTCAGCAGAAGATACCAGATTGATAGAACTAGATGATTCACAGAAAAGTGAGCATACTGTATTTATTATGCCACCAGAGCCACCTCCTGATGATGGAAAGGACCTGTCACCAAAGTACAGGTAATAGGAAGTTTTAAAAGACCTATTTAGGCACAGCCTATTAGTTTATTTTAATTTTTATTAGTAGATAGGTATATTAGTCTTTTGTGAAAGTCATTTTCAGTATTAATTCAGTAAATTAATGTAAATAAATATTTTATGGAAATGCCACTAGGGTTGTAATTTAAAAATTTGATGGCATTATCTCATGTCGATCATTATTTACCTTGGTGTTTAACTGTATTTTAATCTTTAAAAGTTCCAATTCTGAAGAAGAAAAATGTTACTTCTATGAGATTCCCCTCTCCCTTTGGGAGTTTTATTGTTGATATAGAGATTGTGAAGTTTTTATGAATTAGTAATTTGTCAAGAAAACTTAAGGTAGAGGGCCAGGAATTATTCTTTATTAAAATAAAGGCTAGGATTTGGATGTGACTTTTAACAAATTAGAATGGATTTTGTTATTTTTTATTGCCATAAATTTAATAAACTAAGATAATCAGAGAAAACTGATACATCATTCTAGCATCAATACTTGTATCTTTAACAATTGTAGGTATGTGTTTATTATGTGGATTTATGTGTGTATGTATTGCATGTATGAGTTCATCTGGTAGATTCTCTTTGTAATCTGTGTTTGCCTTTAGTGATCTGAACATTTTCCCATGCCATTAAATATTTTTGTGCCTTATCATTTGTAGTGACTACATTGTATGCATTTTTTATGATTTATTTAACTAGCCTCTTATGGATTTGTTTGTAATTCTTTGCCATCTACCTTAATGTGTATATACAGTTATTTTCTTAGGCTGTATTTCTAAAAGAATTTCTAAAATGGAAAGTAAATTAAGTACCTTCCTAAAATAGAGAATTAATATATAACATTAATAGGACTGCATCAGAATGAAGAATATGTCTGGGATTGAGTGGCTTAATTAAATACAATTTTGATTTCATATTAACTATAAAATTCTTTTCTACTTTGGCTTAATTGCTAGAAATTGGAATCTAGATATTGACAAACAAGATAAAATCAAATATGGAAAGGCAATATCTCCTGGCAGAAAATTGGAAAAGGAAATAAGTAGACAATTTCCAAGAAGAAATCCAAAGTCAATAATATAAAAATGTGTTTTGCTTTTTTTCATTCAAAGAAATGCAAACCAAATGATGAATAGAAACCTTTGAGATTGTGAATGGGTTATGCTAGTAGTTAGAATATATGTTCAAGTATAATCTTTTTGGAAATAAATTGATAGTAATTATAATAATTTTAATTCTTTTGATAAACATGGACCTAGCAAACTCTATTATTGGGTATTCATCCTAAGAAAGTAAGCAAAAGTATTCATAAAGATATACATATGAAAATATTTAATTGGAGAAATTTAGAAACAACCTAATAATGTCCAGCAGTGAAAAACTGCTCAAATTGTGGTACATCCTTAAAATAAAAATTTTATCGATTTTTAAATTTAAATACTGATGCAAGGTAATTTTATTAAGGAAAACATAAGTGTACTAAATAGTAAGTAAGTGTACTAAAATCAGTACACAAAGTGTACTAAAATTTTTTTAAACATAAATTATCGAACACATGGATTCTCTTCAAAGAGTTATTTCCCCCTTCAAGTAAGATATGAGAGTTTTCTGTGTTTTAGAAATTGATGGAAAATAACATATAGGGTGGAGAGGTGACAAAATTTTCATGAAGATAGTTTCTATGTTATATCATTAAAAAATTTTGAAAAAGTATTTTTTCCATATAAGCCTTTAAAATAATGTTGGGTACTATTTGAGGTTTAGAAATACTTGCCTAAATGCTGGAATAATGTGAAGAGTTGATGTATTTTAAATCAGCAGTTCTATTTTTGCTTTTTATTTTAGTTACAAATACTTTCCAAGACTGGACCTTAAGCTTTTTGACAGACCGCAGGAATTGAAACTTTGTTTTAGTAGACACCCTACTGGGAATAGCATTACAAACAGTCCAGCTCTCATGGCTAAGAGAACTAAACAGGTCAGATATTCTTTATCTAATACATGTTCATTTAAGATGTAAAATATGTATATGTGATATGCAGCTCATAGTTTAGAATGATCACCCACAACCATTTGAAAACTCACTATGTTTGTTACTGAATTTAACTAGATTTTTTGCAGGAGTGCCTAAAATGTCAAGGCTGGGCCGGGCATGGTGGCATATGCCTGTAATCCCAGCACTTTGGGAGGCTGAGGCAGGCAGATCACTTGAGGTCAGGAGTTCAAGACCAGCCTGGCCAACATGGTGAAACCATTTCCACTAAAAATACAAAAATTAGTCGGGCATGGTGGCAGGCACCTGTAATCCCAGCCACTCGGGAGGCTGAGGCAGGAGAATTACTTGAACCTGGGAGGTGGAGGTTGCAGTGAGCTGAGATTGTGCACTGCACTCCAGCCTGGGTGTCAAGAGTGAAACGTCATCTCAAAAAAAAAAAAAAAAAAAAAACTCTTATCATCTATGTAGCTGTCTGTCTGTCTGTCTGTCTATCTAGGCTGATATTTTTGAATGCTTATGTTCATGCTTTAAGGGAATACTTAGGAACCAAATATAATTTTTAGAAAACTTAATTGAAATATAATTCATATACCATACAATATACATACTTAAAGTGTATGATTAAGTGGCTTTTAGTATATTCACAGGTCTGTACAACTACCACCACAATTAATTTTAGAATATTTTTATCAACCCCAAAAGAAAGTTTTTGTCCTTTAGCCATTAACCTCAAATCTCAATCCCCTGCAGCCCTAGGCAACCACAAATCTGTTTTTTGTCTACAAGTTTGTGTATTCTGGGCATTTCACAAGTAGAACTATGTAATATGTGTTCTTTTGTGACTGGCTTCTTTCATTTAGCATAACATTTTCAGGATTCATCCATGTTCCAGCACATATCAGTAATAATTTTTATTGCTGAATAATATTCCATTGTGTGGCCATACCACATTTTGTCTATTTATGGACACGTGGGTACTTAACTACTTTTTGGCTGTTATGAATATTGGAATTGAACATTTGTGTGTGTTTGTATGGATGTATGTTTTTATTTCTTTGGGGTATATATCTAGGAGTAAATTGCTATGTCAAATGGTTACTCTATGTACAACCCTTTGAGGCACTTCCCAGGCTGTTTTCCAAAGTGGCTGCACGACTTTTTACATTCCCATCAGCAGTGTATGAGGGTTCCAGTTTCGCAGCATATTCTTGTCTATTCTTGTTATTGTTTGTTTGTTTTTATTATAGCCACCTAGTAAGTATGAAGTTGTATTTTAAATTTGCGTTTCCCTAATGGCTAATGTAAATATATTTTATTTCAAGTATTACAATCCAAAGGGAGTTAACTTAGGACAACCTAGACATCTTGCTTCATTACTATATGTGATTTAGGTATAAAGAACTAAGCTATGGTTATGTGTGAGTTAAAATTAAAGATCCTTTATACGTACACTGACATTTTGCGGTTCTTCAAAATGTGGAAAATTTCACATTGAAAATTTTAGTTTGGGTTTTGCCAATTTATGGGATAGTCCCCTAAATCCTAGAGATATGCTGAAGTATTCCCTAATTTCATACAGTTCATATTTCTTTCAATGTTGTTTGATGAGAATACTAAATAATTTTCTTTTTACTGTTACCAGCTAACAAAATGGAAATTTCTAAAATGAGAAAATTTTGCTGATTCAGTGTCTAAATTTCATTTATAGCAGAATTTTTTTTTTTCAGGCTAACTGGAAAAGGACCTTAGGATCTTAGAAAAACAATGGCATGTATTTTAAAATATATACTGAAGTGTCACGGAGACCAAGCTCAAAAGTAAAATTAATACACCAAAATTTTTTTATTTAGAACATAGTCTAGTGGAGGAATCTTTAGTGCAAAGCATAAAATGGCATTCTAACATATCTGGTAGGCTCTCTAGTTTCTGGGAACATAACATAGTTTGATAAAGCTCAGCAGATGGCTGGGTATCGTGGTTCACATCTATAATCCTAGCACTTTGGGAGGCTGAGGCGAGTGCATCAGTTGAGGTCAGGACTTCAAGGCCTGCCTGGCCAACATGGTAAAACCCTGTCTCTGCTAAGAAAACAAACAAACAAACAAACAAAAACTAGACAGGCGTGGTGGCGGGTGCCTGTAATCCCAGCTACTTGGGAGGCTGAGGCAGGAGAATGGCTTGAACCTGGGAGGTGGAGGTTGCAGTGAGCTGAGATTGCACCATTGTACTCCAGCCTTGGCAACAAAAGCAAGACTCTGTCTCAAAAAAAAAGCTCAGCAGGTGAATTTGATACCTTCTTCTCTCTTCTACCTAAATCACAATGAAAATCAGAACTAGAAAACATAATTATCAAACTCCTAGGAGGAAAGTTTATGTTGACTTCAAAAGGAATAGATCTTTTTTAAGGAATCTGTCATTGAGGGAGTTAACATAGTCTGTAGCTTGGGAAGACAGAGTGGAAATCTTGGCAGGAGTTAGCCTAGAGCATATTAAACTTCAGCAGAGAGAAGAGTGAGAATATCACTTTTTCACCCATCAAAAATGAGTGCCTTCTTTGTAAAAGACACGAGCCATTCTATTATAAAAAGATGAGTGATGTTTGCTCTTAATTTCTACTCTGTTAAGAGACACATGTTTGCTAACAAATAGTTGTGGTATAGTATGAAGTATTATTGTAAATAAATGTTCAGGGGAATCATTAGCACTAAGCAGGAAGCTACTCACAAAAGTCAACTTCGAAGTGCTTGATTTTAGAGTCAAGTTTTACTTAAATTCGCCTCTCCTGTTTCCTTCTCACTTCTCCCGTCACCCTAATAAATTTTAATAAATGCTGTAATATTTTATTCTCTTTCTAGGAAATAAAAACAGCCCATAAATTGGCAAAGAGATGTTATACAAATCCACCACAGTGGGCCAAGTGTCTGTTCAGTCACTGTTATAGTTTATGGTTTATCTGTCTTCCGGCCTATGTTAGAGTTTCTCATCCTAAGGTCAGAGCACTTCAGCAGGCATATGATGTACTTATTAAGATGAGGAAAACAGATGTGGATCCCTTAGATGAGGTAAGTATAGCAAATTGACTTATTATTTCTAAGATAAATTTTATTTTTATACTGCTAATAAAATTTGGGACTAAGTTGCTTTTAAGTGTGCTCAAAGCATTTTCATTAAGGAGGAAAGGTAAAACTATTACTGTGTTTCATGGAGCTGGTGCATATTGTTTATTTTTTATTTTAGTTATTTATTTTTGAGCAAGGTTGGATTTATCCTTGGCTCATTGCTGCCTCTGCCCTCTGGGTTCAGACAGTTTTGTGGCTCCTGAGTAGCTGGAATTACAGGCACATGACACCATACCTGGCTCTGTGTGTGTGTGCGCACGCGCGCGCATTTTTAATAGAGATGGGGTCTCACCATGTTGGCCAGGCTGGTCTTGAACTCCTGGCTTCAAGTGATCTGCCCACTTCAGCTTCGCAAAGTGCTGGGATTACAGGTGTGAGCCACCACAGCTGGCCATGTTTGTTTATTTTTAAAGAGATGCGATCACGCTTCTCTCTTGCCAAGGCTGGATTGCAGTTTTGTGATCATGGCTTACTGCAGCCTTGAACTCCTGGGCTCAAGCGATTCTCCCACCTGTCTCCGGAGTAGTTAGGACTGTAGGCATATAGTCTTGCACCTGGCCTGGCATATGGTTTTTCTTTTTTAAAATTTTTTCTTTCAAGGGATGGAATCTGACTTTGTTGCCCAGGCTGGTCTTGAACTCCTGGCTCTTGAACCCCCACCTTGGCCTCCCAAAGTGCTGGGATTACAGGCATGAGCTGCTGTGGCCGGCTTCATTTTATTCTTAATATAACTTTATTGGGAAGGAGATAGGGAATAGGCTTTTATTAAGTGGCTCTCCACTTAGGACCTGTGCCTTAGGGTGAGTTACATAGTCTGTTTTGGAGACAGGGCCATGTACTGTTGCCCAGGCTGGAGTGCAGTGGTGCTATCACAGCTCCCTGCAGCCTTGAACTTCTGGGCTCAAGTGATCCTCCCGCTTAGCCTTCCAAGTAGCTAGAACTACAGGTGCACATCACCACATTTGACTAATTTTTTTAGTTTTATATTTTTTAGAAATGGGATCTCGATATGTTTCCTGGGCTGGTCTCAAACTTATAGCCTTAAGCCATCCTTCTGCTTGACCTCCCAAAGTGTTGAGATTATCAGTGTGAACCATTGCATCTGGCCTGTAGAACCTATTTGCGTTTTGGATTGTCTATTTGAAATTGTAGCTTTAAACTTCTCAACTTTGGCACTATTGATATCTTGGCCCATGTAATTGTTTATTTTAGGAGTTTATCTTATACATTGTGTAGGATGTTTAGCAGCATCCTTGGCGTCTACCTACTAGATGCCTCTCTTTCCCTGAACAGATCACAACAATAAAAAATGTTCCCTTGGAGAGCAAAATTGCTCCTGGAGAGCCACCGAGGTAGGTAATAATAGTACCTTCATCATAGTCTGAAGGTTAAATCAGTTAATATACTTAAAGTGCCTGGTTCGTAGAAGCACTCAGTGAGTGATGTTCTAGACATTTTCATGCATTTTTCTCTCAAGCCTCAGAAACCATCCTAAGAAGTACATACTGATATTATCCAGTTAATGGTTGAGGAAACTGAGGCACTTATTTCGCTTTTTCTCATGCTATTTTTCCTTTTAAAAATTATTTTTGATGTTAAGATAACTGTAAACTATTTTGAACTAGATCAGAATTAAAAATTAAAAATCCTTTGGGAGGCCGAGGTGGTTGGATCACGAGGTCAACAGATTGAGACCATCCTGGTCAACGTGGTGAAACCCCGTCTCTACTAAAAATACAAAAAATTAGCTGGGCCTGGTGGCGCATGCCTGTAGTCCCAGCTACTCAGGAGGCTGAGGCAGGAGAATCGCCTGAACCCAGGAGGCGGAGGTTGCGGTGAGCCGAGATCGCGTCATTGCACTCCAGCCTGGTTAACAAGAGCGAAACTCTGTCTCAAAAAAAAAAAAAAAAAAAAAAAAAATCTTTGCTAATAATGTTACAGTATATTTAATTTTGTTCTTATTCTTTTAAAGACAAGTCTTGTTTGTTCTACAGGCATTTTGGAGATAAGTTTTTAATTCTTTTGGCATTGAGTGGAAAGCATAGTTATTGGGGAGAGACAGACTTTAATTATACTTGATTTTGTTTATTTTTTTGAGACAGTTTTACTCTTCCCTCAGGAAAAGAGTAAAATTGCAATCTTGGCTCACTGCAACCTCTTTCTCCCAGGTTCAAGCGATTCTCCTGCCTCAGCCTCCTGAGTACCTGGGATTACAGGCCTGTGCCACCATGCTTGGCTAATTTATTTATTTATTTATTTTTGTAGAGGTGGGGTTTCACCATGTTGGTCAGGCTGGTCTCAAACTCCTGACCTCAGGTGATTTGCCCACCTTGGCCTCCCAAAGTTCCGGGATTACAGGTGTGAGCCACCGCTGCCGGCCTGTATACTTGATTTTAGAAATGAATCCCCTCTCAAATTTACGAAGAGTAATAGAGTAGATTTAGTTACTCAAACAATTGGGACATGGACAGATATGTCTTTTTTTTTTTTTTGAGACGGAGTTTCGCTCTTATTACCCAGGCTGGAGTGCAATGGTGCGATCTTGGCTCACCGCAACCTCCGCCTCCTGGGTTCAGGCGATTCTCCTGCCTCAGCCTCCTGAGTAGTTCGAATTACAGGCATATGCCACCATGCTCAGCTACTTTTTTGTATTTTTAGTAGAGACGGGGTTTTACCATGTTGACCAGGATGGTCTCAATCTCTTGACCTCGTGATCCACCTGCGTCAGCCTCCCAAGGTGCTGGGATTACAGGCTTGAGCCACCGCGCCCGGCCGACAAATATGTCTTATGTGAAATAGTTAATAATGATACCTGTATTAATGAATAGGTTTGGTGTTTTTCTGAGACAGAGTCTTGCTCTGTCACCCAGGCTGGAGTGCAATGGTGTGATATGGGCTCCTTGCAACCTCCACCTCCTGGGTTAAAGCGATTCTCATACCTCAGCCTCCCAAGTAGCTGGGATTATAGGCATGAACCACCCTGCCCATCTAATTTTTGTGCTGTTAGTAGAGATGAGGTTTTACTGTGTTGGCCAGGTTGGTCTTGAAGTCCTGACCTCAGGTCATCTGCCCGTTTTGGCTCCCTAAGTGCTGTGAGGCACGAGCCATTGCACCCAGCCTGAATGGTCTTAAAAATAATTTGCTAAGATGCTCAAAGCAGAACAAAGGAGAAAATAATGCTTAATAACTTCATGAAAAGAATTCAGTAAAATTTCTACAATTCACAAATAGAGTAGTATGCTAATTACTGACAATTCAATTTTTTTTGTTGTTAGGTGTGCTATCGAGTAGTAATGCAGCTTTGTGGACTTTGGGGTCATCCTGTTTTAGCAGTGAGAGTCTTATTTGAAATGAAAACTGCTAGGATAAAGCCTAATGCTATTACTTATGGCTATTATAATAAGGTAAGTAGGATTGACATTAGGCGGTATGTGCTGCTTATTAAGAATGATAATTTTGTATACCTTTTGTTATTCATGAAATTCCTGTTACAAGAGATTTTGGGATATAATTCTTTTTAAATAATTGATAAAATCTATGTACATTTATCATGTACAATATGATGTTTTGAGATACATATATTGTGGAATGGATCAATCAGGCTATTAAGTAAGTAACATATGCCTTACTTCACATACTTACCATTTTTTTGTGGTGAGAACACTTGTAGTCTCTTTAGCAATTTTCAAAATACAATGCATTGTTATTAACTGTAGTCCCCATGTTGTTCAACAGATCTCTTGACTTTATTTCTCCTATCTAACTGAAATTTTGTATCTTTTGACCAACATCTTCCAGTCCCCTGTTTCCTGTCACCTCCCAAAGCCCCTGGTAACCATTTCTACTCTCTAAGTTTTATGGGTTTCACTTTATTGGATCTCATATATATGCAGTATTTGTCTTTCTGTGCCTGGCATGTTTCACTTACCGTTACATCCTCTGGGATCATTCATATTGTCACAAATGACAGGATTTCCTTTTTTATTTCAGGCTGAATAATATTTCATTGTGTGTATATACCACAGTTTCTTCATCCATTCATACATTGATGAACACTTAGGATGATTCCATATTTTGGTTATTATGAATAATGCTGCAGTAAATATGAGGAGTATAGATCTCTGGAGTGTACTGATTTCATTTCTTTTGCATATCTATACCCAGTAGTAGGATTGCTGGATGATATGGTAGTTCTAGTTTTAATTTTTTGAGGAAACTCCATACTGTTTGTGAGGAGTCCTTTTAATGGCTGTACTAATTTGCATTTCCACTGAGCGTGTAAGTGTTCTTTTCTCCACATCCTTTTTTCTTTTGAGCAGAGTTTCGCCCTTGTTGCCCAGACTGGAGCGCAGTGGTATGATCTCGGCTTACCGCAACCTCCACCTCCTGGGTTCAAGCGATTCTCCTGCCTCAGCCTCCCGAGTAGCTGGGATTAAAGGCATTTGCCACCATGCCCAGCTAATTTTGTGTTTTTAGTAAAGTTGCGGGTTTTTCCCTGTTGTTCAGGCTGGGCTGGAACTCCCAACCTCAGGTGATCTGCACGCCTCTGCCTCCCAAAGTGTTGGGATTGCAGGCATGAGCCAACATGCCTAGCTCTTCACATCCTTAATCGACATCTTTTTTTTTTTTTTTTTTTGACAATAATGATTCTAACAAGTATTAGATGATAGATATCTCATTGTCTTAATTTGTGTTTCTCTGATGATTAGTAATTAGCATTTTTTCATATACCTCTTGACTAGTATAACTTTATATTTGTGTGTGTATACACACACACACACACACACACACACACACACACATATATGCATGTATGTATTTTTAAAATCAGATATTGCTAATGAACATTATTTTTCCCCTTATTTTACCTTTAGGTAGTTTTGGAGAGCCCGTGGCCTAGCAGTACCCGCAGTGGTATCTTCTTATGGACGAAGGTACGGAATGTGGTACGTGGCTTGGCACAGTTTAGGCAACCACTTAAAAAGACTGTGCAAAAATCACAGGTCTCCTCAATATCAGGTAATACATGTGATTAGAAGTATACTTTCTTGCTGAACCATGAGCTTTATAGGCATATGAATTTTTAGCTATGTGAAGTAGAAACCTTAAATTGTGGTGGACATTTTCATATATAATTAAAGACAGGTTATCTTAGTCCAAAATTGTTTTTGTTTTTTTCCAGAAATTTAGAAAGTGTTCTGTGACTGTAAGTGAACTGTGAGTCATTCATGTTTAGTTTAAGAGATTATCAATGTATGAGTTATTGAACTGCTATTGTCCTTATCTTTAGCTCCTCAGAATGTCACAGGTGGAAGTGATGGGGACACGGTGAGCCACGGTAGCGTGGATAGTTCTAATGATGCTAACAATGGGGAGCACACAGTCTTCGTCAGAGATTTAATCAGGCTTGAGTCCGTTGATAATCACTCTAGCACAGGTACTAAAATACAGATTTGACTAAGTCTTCACTTAACTCTCACGTTTAATCTTTCCTTTTTCAAATAGCTTCTTTCCTTCTTGAGTTTGTGTGACATGAATCCTTTAAAAGTGCTATAAGCACTTTACTTTTAGTACTTTAAAAGTAGAAGAGAAGCAATACAAGTCTGCAGATCACTTTTCTTTATTTCCTATAGTACAGAATTAGTATGGTAGTTCTGTGCACAGTGCTCTAGCATGATGCTTCTTTGTATTTGTTCATCATTAATTTGTGAACGTGTATGCTATAATTAGGAATCATGAGCTAAGGAACTTCAAAATTAGTGACACAACTTGCAAATCTTTTTTTAATTAAATAGAAAATATATCTTAAAACTTTATGAATATTAAAAAGGAAAGGAAGGAAGTCACACCATGAGGAAAAGCATTCTCTTTAAGTTACGTTTTTTTAAGATCTGTGAGTTACTGAAGCTGCTTTTATGTACATAGTCATGGGAATAACCCCTGTCCTCTGAAGTTAGAAATAAGTGTAATTAAAGTAGCACATTGTGCAGATATATGTGTGTTGCACATCCTTCTTCTTGTGTGTTTTTTTTTTTTTTTTTTTTGGTGGTTGTTTTTAATATTTCAGGCCTTCCTTTAAAAAAGAATTCTGGGTCTAATTCCTGTGCTTCTGAACTTGTCTCAATGACTGAAGTTTCCTTTTCTCTGCTCTTTGTTGCTTTGCTTTTTGCTCTGTGCTGTTTCTTGGTGCTGCATTTGTCCTTGGCTGTCATGGTGTGGGGTGCAGACAGACTTGTATGACGTGAAGCTATGGATACACGTGTGCATTAATTCTACCCTTGACTGTTAACCACATCAGGTAATTTCCCATTTATTAGGTTAAATTTTGCTGACATACAAGGGTGGGGGAAAGACTTTCATTATATTTTAAGTATTGTTATGAGTGGTAAACAGTTTTCATTTTCTTGCCTTTTCTCCTTCAGATAAATGTAATCATATATAGACTCTATTGAAAATATCAAATTAACTTACTTTTTTAATGTTCCGTTTGCAAAGCATATTTTTTATCTTATTTGAAGATATATTATGCCTTGCTTAAATTCCTATTTTGAGGTTTGTTTGTAGCATCATTGTGACAAATAGTGTTAAAAGCATTGAAGAATTAATTGTTTCAGCTGTTGAGGTGGTGTGGTTATTTCTTTCCAAAATTGTTCTACTGAATTATTATGCTAAAAGCAACCCTCCCATAATTACAGGAGCATGTGTAAATAATTGAAAGTCAACATAAAGCTATACATTACAATTCTGTTTGTAATAAACTTCCTCAGTTTGCTGTCATGTTTGTATATTATATTAACAAGAATTTTTATGAATCATTTATTTTAAAGCTACCTTATTTTATTTCCTCTAGCATTTTTTGCTGATACTTGTAGAGGAAATGAGATTCCTATATAAAAAAACAAAAAACATTTTTTTTTGTTATGAAACCAGTTTACCAGGAATAGTAATAGTAATAGTAATACATAAATTCCTTCCCCCATTCCTTCAGATTTTTAAGTTTATCTCATTATAGAGGCAATTTACTCCTTTAATGGAAATACCAGTCTCCTAGTAATCCTGAATAATTGATATAAAGACTTCAATAGTTGGGTGAGAACCTTCAGGTCCCCCTTACATATGTTTTAGCCGCATTTCAAATGACTGAATTCCACATACTGAATTTGCAGTGGTGGTGTGTCTCTGTAGAACTTCTCATGATGCCATTTGATGCTTTTGGAGTCTTCAGCCCAGGTGCTTAAGTTGCTCATTTCATTAATGATTATCTTATGAAATCTTTCCACTGGGTACCTGATACAGAGTCACTTAGCTGTTAGGGGCATGTTTGGTTTTAATCTACCCAGGTCCCAGCCTAGTGTTTATTTCATAGAACCATATTGCTTTACCAGACTTTTTGAGGGAGCCAGTAAAAAAGTGACTGAAGTTAGTCATTCTAAGTAATAGTGTTTAAAGACATTTAATTCTTTTGTTATATGGCAAACCCAGAGTCTGAGTGGCAGTGTAATAAGTGATGGAAAATGGAGGTACTGCATATGTTATTTTCTGTGCCTTTTATTGATATCTTTATGGTGATTTCTCTAGTAACTGATCTTAGTTTTGATTTTAAGTGATAGAACTTTAAAGTCAAAACAGACTTTAAAAATATTTGAAATAGTGGCCAGGCGCGGTGGCTCATGCCTGTAATCCCAGCACTTTGGGAAGCCGAGGCGGGTTGATCATGAGGTCAAGAGATCGAGACCATGCTGCTCAACATGGTGAAACCCCGTCTCTACTAAAAATACAAAAAATTAGCTGGACATGGTGACGCGTGCCTGTAATCCCAGCTACTCAGGAGGCTGAGGCAGGAGAATTGCCTGAACCCAGGAGGCGGAGGTTGCAGTGAGCCAAGACCGTGCCATTGCACTCCAGCCTGGGCAACAAGAGTGAAACTCCGTCTCAAAAAAAAAAAAAAAAAATTGAAATAATTTCAAACTTAGAGAAAAGTTGCAAGAATAATACAGAAAACTCTCATATCTTTTATCTAGATTCACTGCTTTTTATGCCACATTTGCTTTGTTATTTTCATTCTTTATGCATATACATACCATTTCTTTTTCCTAAATCATAGGAGCAGGGTACATACATCTTGCCCTTTTACGTCTTACTATTTCAGTGGTGTTTTCTCTTCTGTATAACGACACTTTAGTTACCAAATTCAAGAAAACTTTGATATACTACTTTATATTCCAAGTTTGTCCGTTGTCCTAATTTTCCTTGTGGTAATTTAACTCCCATTCTTTAGTCTTCCTTAACTTGGCACAGTTCCTTAGCCTTTTAAAAAATGTTTTATGACCTTGGCCTTTTTGAAGAATTCATTTTAATTATTTTGTGAAATGTTCTTTAATTTGGATATGTCTGCTATTTCCTAGTGATTAGGTTATACATCCATGGGTTTGCTACATAAATGAGGTTGAATCCTTCTCAGGTTACCACATTCTACAGGCACACACAGTCTGTCAGACCATCATTGGTGATATTAATTTGGATCACCTGGTCTCACTATTGTCTTGTTTCTCTGTAGATAGTTACTATAATATTTTTTCCCTCTCAGATAAAAAGCAATTTTTGAAAGGACACTCTGTGACAATGTGCTAGGATCCTTTCTCATGACACTTTCTCTTTTAAATTTGGCATCCATTGATGCTTGCCTGAACCAGTCATTACTATGATGGCTAAAAGTGGTGATTTTGCCAACTCTGTCACTCCTTTAGAAGATGATATTCTAGTATATAGAAAATTCTCCATTCTCTATTTTTTTTCTTATTTATTATGAGTACAGATTCCTGGATTCCTATTTTATTCATTGAAGTGTAATTCATTACTGTCCTTATTTGATCTTCAAACTATCCCTGTATTGGCCAGTGGGAGCTCCTGTAAGCTGGTTTTCATGTCCATTAGATATTCTGCCATCATGTTTCTGAGCACTACCTTTTTGGCACAACAGACTATTCTAGCTCAATCTTGTACCTTCTCTATCTGAGCTCTAGAATCAGCCATTTCTTCAGGGATCCCTGGTTCTTTTATGGGGACTCGATTTTGGAAGCTAAGATTTCGGCTCACTGTTACCATGGTGTTACTCCTTCTAAACTTTTTTCCTAAGCTAGAAAAGATGTGTACTGTACATAAAAAATAATTTCAGAATTGTCACACTCATTTCTCTGTGAAAAACAAACCTACTAGGCAGTTCAGGATTTGATGATTACTCCTAGGCTTAGGGTAAATATTCAAAATAATGTGTTCAAAAGTTACTTGAATTTGTCCTCCCCTGACCCTCTCAGTGTGGTTTTCATGTGATATACAGTTGGCTTCATTTGTTTCTGTTTGCATTCAGTTGTACCCCCTTTATCTTAACTGATTTTATTTTTTTTTTAACATGCAGAAGTATATTACATCTGTAAAGATAAAAGCAATACCATAGCCATACCTAGAGAAATTTTCTGCGTCTTTATTCATTGCATCTTATTTCCCCCCAAGCCTTTAGGTAACCATCTTTACTATTTTCGAGTTTATTTTTTCTGCATTTCTTTTTGCAAAAGGAAGCAGATATATGTACTTTTCATTCTTACACAGAAGATAGCATTCTGTAGACACTCTCCAAAAGAGACTTTTCCAAACATCTTGTCTAAATCTTTTTAATTTACAGATGAAGAAATTAAGATTTAGTGCTCCAAATGTGTTTAGTCTTTGATGTTCCTGTTTCTGCTGTTCTTTGGTGCTTATCATTATTTTTAAAATGTTCTGTGTGCCTTGTGTGCTTTCTTGTCTTCCTTTTCTCTTTGTATAGATCAGTGGAATTTTCTTTTGATATTTTATATATGAATTATATGAAAACATTTATACGTAAGCCTGCGTTCTTTTTAACAGGTGGTCAGTCTGACCAAGGATATGGGTCTAAGGATGAACTTATAAAGGATGATGCAGAAATTCATGTGCCTGAAGAACAAGCAGCAAAAGAATTGATAACTAAAACAGAAATGCAAACAGAAGGTTAAATACTGATATTTATAAACTTTACTTAGAATAATACCTGCATTATTAATAATTAACAGTTTATCTTAGTTGATAGCTTTGATGATTATTTTCACAAATGTGAGGTCTGGCTCTTAAGATGCTACATACTGTTATATAAGGTAGATTTTGGTTGTCTCTGAAGTTTAAGAGACCTTTATTTATTTCTTTTTGTTTTTTTTTTTAGAGACAGGGTCTTGCTCTGTTACCCAGGTTGAGTGCAGTGGCGAGACATGGCTTACTGCAGCCTTGATCTCCTGGCCTCATAGGATCCTCCTGCCTCAGCCCCCTGTCAGCTGGGACCACAGGCGCTTGCCACCATGCCTGGCTAATTTTTTAATTTTTTGTAGAGACAAGGTCTTACCATGTTGCCCAGGCTACTTTTGACTTCCTGAGCTCAAGTGATCTTCCCACCTCTGCCTCCCAGAGTGCTGAGATTACAGCTGTGGGCCGCCACACCTGGCCATAAGAGACCTTTAGAAATTCTGTAGGTCAGCCCATAACTTTGCAGGAAAGTATGACCCATTGAGGCATTTGCCAGAATTACAGAGGTACTTTTGACAGAACCAGGACTAAATTTTGAGTCATCAAAACTTCTATTTTAGTGCCCTTTTTAATTTTAAAATGCTTTTTCATTAGCAGTCCTTTAAATATATAGGTGGATAGTTTTCATTCATGGGTTAAAAATAGTCTGTGGTTTTCCCAGTTTTTATAGGACTCACTAAGGTAGAGATAATTTGTTGTAATCATTTTATGAAAATATAGAGGAATATTTTGGCTTATAGAATAAGATGCTCTTCTTCTTTGCTTTCACTAAAGTGCACTTTCTTTGATGTTACTTATTTCATACTCCAGAATTTTGGAGAAGCAAGCCCCTTTCCTACTGGCCAAGTGATGAGAAGGAGAACTGAAGGCCAGAGAGACTTAATTGATTCACTTAAGAACATTCATGTTAGGATTATTGAATGCTAAAACAAAGCATTTATTTCAGTTAATACTGGCAGCATTTATGGCATAAAGTAAACCAGATATAGTCTATTTTACTTTGTGTCTGAAGTAAAATAGACACAGTATTAGAGAAAAATACATATACTATATAAAAATCAATATGTGGTTTCTGTTTAATATTGGCAAAAGTAGGAATGATAACATCGAAATATTTTTTTCCAGAGGTATGTGATGCCTCTGCTTTTGTGGCAAAACATTCACAACCGACTCCAGAGCCTCATAGTCCTACTGAATCTCCTGCATGGGGCAGCAGTATTGTGAAAGTTCCATCTGGTATATTTGATATCAACAGCAGGAAATGTAGCACTGGTGAGTCTTTACATTTTGGTTATTAAATACTTAAAATACTTCTATAGACACATATGTGTCTTAAATAACATTAAATTGTTTACCTACTTGTAATGAACATGCTAAAGAGCTGGAAGGGACTTTCGAATTCTATAAATAGGCTAAAGAAATTGAAAATATTTTTACTTAAAGGTGTTTGATTTTTAAAAGGAGTATTTGGTGTATTTAATTGTTATTTGGAATACCCTTTCCTGTTGTGGTGACTGTTCTCCATTTGGCCACTCTTTCTCATTGTAGATAATGAGAGAGTTTACTTGTAGGGCTTTCTGTATGCATCATGAGAGAGAAGCAGTGACGTGATCGAGTCGCAGAGGGCTTATGAATGGCAGGCTAATTCCTATCAGTGAAGGGAAGTGGGAAGACAAAGATTCACATCATTTCCCCTCTATACAGATATGCCAGTGGGGCTTTAGTTTTGGCCATTGTTATAGGTACCCCAAGCCACTTCTTATTTGTGATTGTAATAAATAACTCTATGTGCATGACTCCCTTGAATCTGAGTTTTCTACTTTCATTTATGTTGTCGGCTTCTCAAGACTCTTATGGCACACATGTAAGTATATGATTTTTGTTTTTGTTTTTTTTTTGAGATGGAATCTTGCTCCATTGCCCAGGCTGGAGTGCAGTGGTGGGATGTCAGCTCACTGCAGCCTCCACCTCCTGGGTTCAAGCAGTTCTCTGCCTCAGCCTCCCAAGTAGCTGGGATTACAGGCAACACCACGCCTGGCTAATTTTTGTATTTTTAGTAGATACAGGGTTTCACCATTCTGGCCAGGCTGGTCTTGAATTCCTGACCTCCTGATCTACCCACCTTGGTTTCCCAGAGTGCTGGGATTACAGGAGCCACCGGGCCTGGCCTCTAAGTATATGATTTTAAAAGACAATGAAATTGACCTGCATCCTTTGCTGTTCATTAGCGGTGGCTACAGTTCACTTTTCTAAAGTTGACTCTTTTGTCTGAAAATGTATCCATTGTATGACTTTACAGAAATTAGTTCAGCTTCTTAAACCAATGTAAAAGTACTCCCTTGTTCTTAAAGTCTTTTCTCTTTGTATTCACTGTGACTCCAAGTTTCACTCACTACTTTTTTGGGTAGTGCTTAAGAGATGGGGCTAGAGGTTTTTTGAGAAAATAATTGAAAAACACATTGCAGATCCCATTTTCCCAACTTCTTGATAGCAAAAATGCTGGGGAAATGGAGTGAAGAGTTTTCTTCATCACAGTCTTAGAATCCTCTAAGAATATTGAACTGGACATAGTCTGTGGACTTTTGTGTTACTTTACCTTTTAACTTACCTTATTTTCATGTTAAGAATGAAGGGCAAGGATAATGGGACTTTTGTCAATATAGCAAATATTTTTAAATTGAATAAAATGTGTTGTTAAATTCCTGGAAATACTATGAAAACCAGTAATATTTGCAAAGATTTGTTTCTCAAATATTGGGAACAGCTTTTAAACCAGGTACACATTTTGAGTTGTAAAATAGGTTAGTTTAATTCCCATGAAGGCTTAAAAAGAATATCTCTAAATGCTTATTCTGATTAATTGATATAAATATGATTATTAGTACTAACTTGAAAGATTAAAAAGAACCTTGAAATCAATCTTGAAGTTTAAAAGATCTTATCTAAGACAGTTTTTTTCCTTGAAGCTCTCAGACATTATGCTTTTTAACACAACAAATGATGTGACTACAGTAAAAGGCACTGGATAAAAAGAAAACAAAGGAAAGTAAACACAAATGAGAATCCTAAATATGAATTTTTCAGGCTGCTTCACAGTTTTTGAGACAAGGTCTCACTGTGTCACTTAGGCTGGAGTATAGTGGCACAGTCATGTCTCACTGCAGCCTTGACTTCCTGGGCTCAAGCAATCGAGGATTCTCCTGCCTCAGTCTCCCAAGTAGCTGGGATTACAGGTGAGTGCCACCACGCCTGGCTAATTTTTGTATTTTTTTGTGGAGACAGGGTTTCACCATTTTGCCCAGGCTGGTCTTGAACTCCTGAGCTTAGGTGATTCACCTGCTTCAGCTTCCCAAATTGCTGGGATTATAGGTGTGAGCCACTGGGCCTGGCCTGACCCTAACTTTAAAAAAAAAAAAAGAAAAGAAAAGAAAAGAAAAAGAAAGAAAAGAAAGGAAGAAAGAAAGGAGGAGATTTCTTTCTTATAGCTAGGGGCTGTAAAGTCCAGGATTAGGATGTTACCATGGTGAGTTCTGCAGAGGGCCCTCTTCCAGGTTTGCAGACTGCTAGCTTCTTGTATCCTCGCACAGCAGAGAAGGAGCGAGTTCTCAGGGTTTTCTTCTATAAGGGCTCTAATCCCATTCATCAGGGTTCCACTTTCATGATCAAATTATCTTTCAAAGGCCCTCTCTCCTAGTAACTATCACACTGGGGATTAGGATTTCAACATGTGGATTTTGGGGGACACAAACATTTAGTCCATAACAGGTAGACTTAAGTTCTAATAATGATTCAAATAGGAAATAATAACTTTTGGTCTTGGAGTGAAACAAATTACATGGTAGCAAAGAGCAGAAGATTGCTTGCTTCTTCCAAAGCTGAGGGAAGCTGCTATGGCCACTAGCATGTTTTTTTCTTTACCTGATCAAATAAGACTGACTTCTGTGAAGGCTGAGATTATTTCTGTTTTATTTGCTTTTGTATTCTTAGCACCTCATATAGTGGATTTTAGTAGGTGTTTAGATATTTGTTGGAGAAGTGGATATATCTGAATAATTTTTTAACCACTGAGATTTTATCAGCTTTTTTTTTTTTTTTTTTTTTTTGAGACGGAGTTTCGCTCTTGTTACCCAGGCTGGAGTGCAATGGCGCCATCTCGGCTCACCGCAACCTCCACCTCCTGGGTTCAGGCAATTCTCCTGCCTCAGCCTCCCGAGTAGCTGGGATTACAGGCACGCGCCACCATGCCCAGCTAATTTTTTGTATTTTTAGTAGAGACGGGGTTTCACCATGTTGACCAGGATGGTCTCGATCTCTCGACCTCGTGATCCACCCGCCTCGGCCTCCCAAAGTGCTGGGATTACAGGCTTGAGCCACCGCGCCCGGCCTTTTTTTTTTTTTTTTTTTTTTTTTGTGGAAACAGAGTCTTATACCGTCGCTGTTGCCTGGGCTGGAGTGCCATGGCATAATCTCGGCTTACTGCAACCTCTGCCTCCTGGGTTCAAGGGATTCTCCTGCCTCAGCCTCCTGAGTAGCTGGGATTACAGGTATCTGCCACCAGGCCCAGCTAATATTTTGTATTTTTAGTAGAGATGGGGTTTCACTGTGTTGGCCAGGCCAGTCTCAAACTTTCGACCTCCTGATTTGCCTGCCTCAGCCTCCCAAAGTGCTGTGATTACAGGCATGAGCTACCACGCCCAGCCAGCTTTCTTAGAATTTGCCAGAGCTAAGCATTCCATTCCAGATTCTTTTACTTTACAGCAGTCAGGGTGTGAGTAGAGCAAATATACAATTCCTCTATGATTACAAATTTGCTTTTTGCAGAGTAGATTCCTAGCAAGTATTTGTTGCATGGATACAAAACTAAGATGGAAGAGATTCTTTTTCTGTATTTTAGTGAACAACACAGACACATCCATCTATCATATATTGCATGATTTGTTTTTTTAAATGGGTGTTTATATACTTACACGATGAAAGACAGGTTATACATTAAAATGTTATCCCAGGGAGGCAGGTTTAAATAGCTTTTCCAGGGTACTTTCTAAAAAATACCTTCTTTATAGCCTCTAAATTTTCTGGGTCTTTTATTCTGTGTATATGTCACATTTGTAATCAGGAAAACAGTAAACATTTTAATAAAACTTAACTTGGAAAATAGAGATTCATTGTTAATATTTTTACTTTCCCTTTTAGGTAGTATATCAAATGTGCTGTTTTCTACTCAAGATCCAGTAGAAGATGCAGTCTTTGGTGAAGCTACTAATCTCAAGAAGAATGGTGATAGAGCAGAAAAAAGACAAAAGCATTTTCCTGAGAGGAGTTGTAGTTTTAGTTCTGAAAGTCGAGCAGGAATGTTGCTTAAGAAGAGTAGTTTGGATTTGAATTCAAGTGAAATGGCTATCATGATGGGAGCAGATGCCAAGATTCTCACGGCAGCATTGACATGCCCTAAGACTTCTCCATTTCATATTGCAAGAACCCATAGCTTTGAGAATGTTAGCTATCACCTACCTGATAGTAGGACTTGTGTGTCTGAAAGCACTTCGAATCCTGGGCACAGATCATCTCTGGTGCCAGAGATACTTGAGGAAAGCCAAGAACTCCTTGAGCCTGTGGTTGATGACATAGCTAAAACTACTGCAACAGAGGATACATATGAGAGTCTACTAAGTGATAGTACCAGTAATCAGTCCAGAGACTTGAAAATAGGATCCAGAGATCTGAAGAATAAGAGAAGTAGTTTATATGGTATTGCTAAGGCGGTTGAGAGGGAAGATGTTGAAACTGGACTAGATCCTTTGTCTCTTTTAGCCACTGAATGTACAGAGGAAAAAACTCCTGATTCTGAAGATAAGTTGTTTTCTCCAGTTATCGCACGTAATCTGGCTGATGAAATAGAAAGCTATATGAACCTAAAAAGTCCCCTAGGTAGTAAATCTTCTAGTATGGAATTACACGGAGAGGAAAACAGAGAGTCTGGCATGACTACTGCATTTATTCATGCTCTAGAGAGGAGATCAAGCCTACCTTTAGATCACGGTTCACCAGCACAGGAAAATCCTGAAGGTGAAAAGAGCTCACCTGCAGTGTCCAGGTCTAAAACTTTTGCTGCGCGTTTCAAGCAGCAAACCCCCTCTCGAACTCATAAAGAACGTTCAACTTCTTTGTCAGCGCTGGTGCGTTCTTCACCGCATGGCTCACTGGGTTCTGTAGTAAATTCTTTGTCAGGATTAAAGCTGGATAATATACTCTCAGGGCCCAAGATAGATGTCCTAAAATCTGGCATGAAACAAGCAGCGACAGTAGCCAGTAAGGTGTGGGTAGCTGTTGCATCTGCCTACAGCTACTCAGATGATGAGGTAAGAAAGCTTGATATGTGTAGTCTATCTGCTATTGAAATGTTTATAGTATCTTTCTAGAAATATATGTATTATTGTTAAGAGATTTCTGTGCCCAGGCTGGAATGCAGTGGTGTGATCTTGGCTTACTTGCAACCTCTGTCTCCTAGGTTTGAATGATTCTCCTGCCTCACCCTCCTGAGTAGCTGGGACTACAGAGTTGTGCCACCAAGCCTGGCTAATTTTTGTATTTTTGGTAGAGACAAAGTTTTGCCATGTTGGCCAGGCTGGTCTTAAACTCCTGACCTCGGGTGATCCACCCTCATCGGCCTCCCAAAGTGCTGGGATTATAGGCATGAGCCACTGTTCCCGGCTGATTTCTGATAACTTTGGTTTTTATATTTTGTGTAGTCTATCTGATACTGGAATGTCTGTATATCTTTTTAAAAATATGTGAGGGATTGTTAATAGAGTTCTAGTAACTTTGGTTTTCATATTTTAAAATTATGCATGTTTGGTTTCTTTCTTGAAGTAACTTGAACATACATGTAAAGAAGTTAATAATGTAGAAATAGAATATCAGGACTACTTTATAATTCCATAGGCTAGTCTAAACTAAAACATTTGTTTATTTTTTTGAAACTTCTAATGATTAGCGTTTGAAGTTAATAAAAATGCCATATTATATTTGTGTAGCATTCACTTTTAAAATAATTTTTACCTGTGTAATCTCCTTAATACATGCGAAGTCAAGCTGCAGCTTAATCCTTAGATTTCATACTACATGATAAACATAATTGTCTTTAAAAAGCATTATAAATGCTTTTTAATCATTAGATCTTTTGATGAAAATGAAAGTGGGGAAATTTTGCTTGTTTTACAGAAAAAAATGGAAATGTCACCTTGTATGCAAAGAATTGTATAATATTTGAATACTTCAGTAGAAAAGGCAGATATCTATATGTTGCTGTCATTTTTTAACAGTATGTCCTAGGTACTGTTATAAGCTATATGTCTGTTTTATCTATGAATACAAACATGGTATTTAATTTTCATAGCAACTCCATGAGGGTGGTACTATGGTTATCCTGATTTTGTAGATGATATATGAAATTCAGAGAGGCTAATTAGCTTCCCAAGATGACATAACTAGGGAAAGGTGGAACTATGATTTGAAGTCAGGGAGATTGGCTCTAGAGTCCCAGGCTCTTACTTTAGAAGCATTATCTCAGGAGAAGATACCAAAGAGCAGTATATGAAAAGAGGTTCATGTTGGGGGCTATCCAGGAAAAAAACCAAAGCAGGTGATACGTAAGTTGGGATTTGAAGGTTACATTTGACATTTGGGGTTAAAGCTCTAAGAAGATTGTCAGAAGAGTATATCTGAAAGAATAATGTGAAATGGCATGAAAGCTTAAAATATCATGCACTTTCAAGATAATAAATTTCAGATTGTTAAAGGTCTAAATCAGAATTAGAGACATGGGAAAAGAAATTAGACAAATAAGACGTTTATACCATTTGAAGGAAAACTTTATAGGCAAAATAATAATTGAATTAAAATTATAGTATTGAGCATTATAAATTAACTGTTTTGTATTTAAAGGGCTTATTAAGTCAGTCAAGAGAAGGCAAAATAAAATAGCTTCCAAAGTGTCTTAACCTGGCATTATGAGAAAAAAAAAAAGTGTATCATTTTACTTTATTTTTTGAGATAGGGGCTTCTTACTCTGTTACCCAGGCTGGAGTACATTGGCACAGACATAGCTTACTGTAGACTTGACCTCCTGGGCTCAAGTAGTCCTCCTGCCTCAGCCTCCTGATTGCTCCACCATGCCTTCTAATTTTTTATTTTTTGTAGAGATAGGGTCTTGCTATGTTGCCCAGGCTGGTCTTGAACTCCTGGGCTCAAGTGTTCCTAGGTCTCCCAAAGTGCTGATATTACAGCCATGAGCCATTGCACCTGGCCTTGATTTTATTTTTGAAATTTTATTGAAGTTGGGTATGAGGACTTATGCCTCTAATCCCAGCACTTTTGGAGGTTGAGGTGGGCAGATTGCTTGAGCCCAGGAGTTTGAGAGTAACCTCGGCAACATGGCAAAACCCTATCTACACTAAAAATACAAAAATTAACTGGGCATGGTGGCATGCACCTGTAGTCCTGGCTACTCTAGAAGATGAGGTGGAAGGATAGCTTGAGCCCAGGAGGCAGAGGTTGCGGTGATATGAGGTAACACCACTGCCCTCCAGCCTGGGTGACAGAGACCCTATCTCCCCTCTCCCGCCCCCCAAAAGATCATCTATTAAAAACAGAAATACATTCCACAGGGTTATTTGAACTTGGATTATATGACACTGTAAATTCCAAGTCACTGTGGATCTGATCTCGTCTTTTCATTGTTGTAGTAGCCCTGGCACCAGTAAGCAATACCTGCCAAAAGACAAATAGGGTATACTTAATAAATATTTACAAATGAAGGAATGAATTAAAAGCCTATAAAATGTTTATAACTCATCCAGAGTTTAAGGAAGTACTTAGAGGTGTATATAAAAATAGAGGAATTTGCCAATGTAATTTATATAATATTTGAAACATTTTGAATGTTTAACAACAGGGGAGTTAGTAAATACGTAATAGTGTATCAGTAAAACAGATGGGTTCACAGGGGTTTAAATAATTAGAAGAAAATTTAATGACACTAAAATAGTTATATAAGAAGTACAAGTTAAAAACAATATTCTAATTTGTAAAGATTTATTATATGATTTTATATGTATATTTTAAATGATGAGAAGGCTGTATATCAAGATTTTGATTTTATTCTCTGACTGTTGGTATCATAAGCGTTTTTTATTCCTTGTTTTACTTAACTGTATTTAATTTTAAAGAATCATTTAACATGATTTTTATAACAAGGAAGACACAAATCTTTTATTTTTAAAGCAGAAAGCCTGAGTATTGAAATGTTTTTCCATCGAAAGCTTCAACAATCACTTATGTAGTTAAGAACTACAGTGTTTGAAACTTTATTCATGTTTTGTGCCTCTAATATTGATATTTGTTACTCTGAACATTCATATTCCCAGCAGAAATGATCACAACAGCCTTATTTGAAACAACTCATATCCATATTTTCAGATTATATAATTAAAATTTAGAGAAGTTTAGTGATTTCTATAAGGTTACATACCTAATAAATAGTGATGAAGAAGGTCACAATCTGGCTGCCTGACTCAGAAGCCCCTACTCTGCTTGTACTGGGATCCTTGATTCCATTGGAGACAGTGAGCTCCGTAGAATACTGTTATTTTATACAGTTGAATATTGAGAGACACCCAGACCCTCCACTTGCACCTGAGGCACAACATGATCTTTCTTAAAGTATTGTTGTTTATGGCTTGAATGTCTTAAGAGTGTGGAAGGGAATTCCAATTCATGGTTTTGAAAAACGGGGGGATGATGATTTGTTTAAGGATTATAGAGTTTTCTGAAAAGGGTAGAGTGAGTATGTTCCCATTGGAGAAGGTATTATTTATGTATGTGGAATTTTATTTTTTTCAATTAAAGGAAGAAACTAGTAGAGACTACAGCTTCCCAGCTGGCCTTGAAGACCATATTTTGGGGGAGAATATGTCGCCTAACACAAGTATCTCAGGGTTGGTCCCCAGTGAACTTACCCAGAGCAACACAAGCCTTGGCAGTAGCAGCAGTAGTGGAGATGTAGGAAAACTGCATTATCCAACAGGTACGGGGAAGGATTTTCCTTTCTTCATTTGCTTCATAATAGTCTTTGCTTTCTTTTTTTTTTTTTAAGTATTATTTTTATTTAAACAAATTTTCTTTTTGAGGCAGGGTTTTGTCATATTACCCAGGCTGGTCTGGAACTCCTGGGCTCAAGCAGACTGCCTGCCTCGGCCTCACAAAGTGCTGGGATTACCGGTGTGAGCCACAGCACCTGGCCTGTCTTCGCTTATTTTAATTTAGGTGCCTATAACTTCCCTGCTCCCCAACAAGCCCCATTTATTGAGATGATTGAGACATTTTTAATACTAGCTACCTTACCATCTATTCTGATCTTGCATGATTTATAACTACTGTGATCACCTACTGCCTTTGCTTTTGGTTGTGGTTGTATATATTTGTGGACTATATCATTAGTTCTCAAACTTTGGCATGCATCAGAATAATCTGGGGAAATTGTTTTAAAATATATGCAAATGTCCAAGCCTTAGGCTAAAACTTCTGAGACTGAATTTGTGAGGTGGGGCCTTGGGATATGTATTTTTTAAGCAGCTCTCTGGGTGAATCCGATATATACCAGAGTTTGAGAATCCCTAGGCTGTGTCATTGAAGTTTCTTACTCCATATTACTTTTTAAAATTATAATTCTTTTTTTTTCTTTGACTTTTTATTATAAAAATTTCAAATACCTGGGCCGGGTGTGGTGGCTCACACCTGTAATTCTAGCACTTTGGAAGGCCGATGCGCATAGATTGCCTGAGCTTAGGAGTTCGAGACCAACCTGGGCAACACAGTGAAACCCTGTCACTACAAAAATACAAAAAAAAATTGGCCGGCTGTGGCAGCGTGCACCTGTAATCCCAGCAACTTGGGAGCCCGAGGCAGGAGAATCGTTTGAACCTGGGAGGCAGAGGTTGCAGTGAGTCGAGATCATGCCATTGTACTCAAGCCTGGGTGACAGAGCAAGACTCCATCTCAAAAAAAAAAAAAAAAAAGATTCAAATGTCCTGAAAGTTGAGAGAATTGTATAATGAACAATCATGTATTTTCCAACTAGATTTAATTAACTATTGTTAACTTTATCTCTATGTATGCATACATTTTTATATTGAGCCAATTAAAAAACATTTGCAGACTTTATGATACATCTCCCCTAAATACTTTGGCATACATTTTCAAAAAATAAGGTCATTTCTTACATAAGGTTTTATGATGTTTATTCCTTTGTAGGTGAAATTCCATTTCCAAGAGGTATGAAAGGACAAGACTTTGAAAAATCAGATCATGGTTCTTCTCAAAATACCAGCATGTCTAGCATCTATCAGAATTGTGCAATGGAGGTAAAAGTTCTATATTCAGTTCATGATAAAGTAGCTGTAAGCATATTTTTATTTCATATTGGCATTTAACAGGATTCTATGATACCCTTGGGGACAGTATATATAATAAAGTAAGCCATTTTGTTGAATTTGTTTGATGTCCTATGTAAAATAATGAACTGGTAATTTACCTGTGAAATAATAGAACTGTTAATAATTCCAAATTTGATCAATGGAATAAATAAAATCCCATTTTCTCAAGAGAATGCCTTTTAAGATTAATTTTTATTAGAGGTTCTCAGTGTTTGTATTTTTCTGTTTTTAGGTTTTGATGTCCAGTTGTTCACAGTGTACAGCTTGTGGAGCTTTAGTCTATGATGAAGAAATTATGGCTGGATGGACAGCAGATGATTCAAATTTGAATACAACTTGTCCATTCTGTAAAAGCAACTTCTTGCCTCTTCTTAATGTAGAATTCAAAGATTTGAGAGGTTCTGCAAGGTTAGTATTATAAAAGCTCCCTCAAGAAATAAGCACCCCCAAAAGACATGAGTTCTGGGAGAAGAGTGAAATATTCATGGTATGCTCCAGGTCTGCCTTCCTGTCTGTCCTTCACCTTCAGGATTTGAGTATGAATACTAGTAATGTGGGAGTCTACTTTTCCATTTTATTTAAAGTAGGATTATCAGCCAGGTGCTGTGGCTCATGCTTGTAATCTTAACATTTTGGGAGGCCCAGGTGGGAGCATTTCTTGAGGTCAGGAGTTTAAGACCAGCCTGGGCAACATGGCAAGACCCTGTCTCTACAAAAAAAATTTTTTTTAATTGGCTGGGCATGGGAATGTGCACCTGTGGTTGCAGCTACTAGAAAGGTTGAGACAGGAGGATTGCATGAACCCAGGAATTTGAAACTGCTTTGAGTATGTATTTTAAAAGAAGCAAAGGGGGAAGAAAAGGCTTCAACTCTTCTCTTTTCACTTGCACTTCCTGGTAGTGTTCTGTGCAGTGAAATGACCAAACTCTAGGCAATAGAAAGGAGACTAGCTGATCTATGATGAGACATTTCAATAATTGAGAGTTTGGTAACACTATGCTGACCTAAAGGATTATACTTAATATTGTTTGTTTTATGGAACAAATTGAACTTTTTTTTTTTTTTTGAGACGGAGTTTCGCTCTTGTTACCCAGGCTGGAGTGCAGCAATGGTGCGATCTCGGCTCACCGCAACCTCCGCCTCCTGGGCTCAGGCAATTCTCCTGCCTCGGCCTCCTGAGTAGCTGGGATTACAGGCATGCGCCACCATGCCCAGCTAATTTTTTGCGCTTTTAGTAGAGACGGGGTTTCACCATGTTGACCCGGATGGTCTCGATCTCTCGACCTCGTGATCCACCCACCTCGGCCTCCCAAAGTGCTGGGATTACAGGCTTGAGCCACCGTGCCCGGCCCAAATTGAACTTTTTAATTATTTTTTGTCTTTAGCTGCTTTTAAAAAAATACATTACTGGGTACAGTGGCTCACGCCTGTAATTGTAGCACAAGGCAGGGAGATTGTCAGAGCTCAGGAGTTTGAGACCAGCCTGGGCAACATGGTGACACCCTGTCTCTACTAAAATACAAAAAAATTAGCCAGGTGTGATGGCGTGCACCTGTAGTCCCAGCTACTCAGGAGGCTGAGGCAGGACAATTGCTTGAACCTGGGAGGCGGAGGTTGCAGTGAGCCAAGATTGCGCCACTGCACTCCAGCCTGGGCGACAGAGCAAGATTCTGTCTCAAAAACAAAAACAAAAACAAAAACAAAAACAAAAACAAAAAACAAAAACCATTTAGGCTGAGTGCGATGGTGCACGTCTGCAATCCCAATACTTTGGGAGGCCAAGGCAGGTGGATCACTTGATGTCAGGAATTCAAGATCAGCCTGGGCAACATGGCAAATCCTCATTTCTACAAAAAATACAAAAAAGTTTAGCCAGACATGGTGGCAGGTGCCTGTAGTCCCAGGTACTCAGGAGACTGAGGCCAGAGAATGGTTTGAACCCAGGAGGTGGAGGTTGCAGTGAGCTGAGATCGTGCCACTGCACTCTAGCCTGGGCTACAGAGTGAGACTCCGTCTCAAAAACAAACAAAAACATTTAATTGTAGAGGTGTTTCTTCTCTGTTTTTCTTTTAGCTTCAGGCATGGAGCTAAGTCAGATCATACTCTTTAATTCCTGATACACTATCATCTCTGGCCTGTGCAAGGGCCTTCTTGTATTTATCCTCCTTTCCCCATTCCTACCCTCATTCCCATATTCTACACGGACACTGACTCTGCTAAGTGTGATATATATCTCAATTTATTTCTTTTTGTTACTCAGTTTAAATTCTGAGTTACTATATATATATCTGGTTTATGCCTGTTCTCCTACAGTAATTTAATATGTCTTTGTAGTTATCCATTATTATAGTGTTAGATACTTCAATTGCTTTCAGTTCTCTATTACTACAAACATCACTGTGGTAATGCCGTGCACTGCACAATACGTATCCCCTTTTGGACTTGTGAAGTAGTTTCTCTCAGAAATAAATAATCCTTGGAGTGAGATAATTTTCATGCATGATTTTAGTAAACACAAAATATTGCTTCCCAGATGGCTACATTCCCACAAGAAGTAGTACTCAAGAATTCTCATTTCTTTTTCTTTTTTTTTTTTTGGAGATGGAGTCTTACTCTGTTTCCAGGCTAGAGTGCAGTGGCGTGATTTCGGCTCAGTGCAACCTCCGCCTCCTGGGTTCAAGCAATTCTCCTGCCTCAGCCTCCCAAATAGCTGGGACTGACTGCAGGCATGTGCTACCACACCCAGCTAATTTTTGTATTTGTAGTAGGGATGGGGTTTCACCATGTTGGCGAGGATGGTCTCGATCTCTTGACCTCATGATCTGCCCGCCTAGGCCTCCCAGAAATTCTCATTTCTATATGGCCTTACCAGCATTTGGTATTATCACTTTTTAAATTTTGGCAGTTTGAATTTGTCTCAATACTAACAAATTTGAGTGCCTCTTAATTACTTCTTATTCTAGAATTTTTTTTTGGAGACAGAGTTTCACTCATGTTGCCCAGGCTGGAGTGTAATGGTGCAATCTCGGCTTACTGTAACCTCTGCTTCCTGGGTTGAAGCGATTCTCCTGAGTCAGCCTTCTGAGTAGGTGGGATTACAGGCGTCCTCCTCCATGCCCAGCTAATTTTTGTATTTTTAGTAGAGACAAGGTTTCGCCATGTTAGCCAGGTTGGTCTCGAACTCCTGACCTCAGGTGATCACCCCACACCTTGGCCTCCCAAAGTGCTGAGATTACAGGCTTTAGCCACTGCACCTGTCCTATTCTAGCATTTTCTGTGAATTGCCTCCATATATTCATTGCCTATTTTTCTATTTGTTTCTTTTTCCTGTTGATTTGACTTGAATATTATTGATACTAATTTTTTGAAGAGAAAGCATTAATTTTGATGTCATTATCCATTAATTTTTTTTACCTTGCAATTTGTACTTCTGGAATCTTGCTTTAAAAGTTGTTCCCTATACCTAGGACGTGAAAGTTTTCTCCTTGAACGTTTTTGCTTATATTTTACTTTTGATATTTAGGTCTTTAATATATCTGGATTTTACTTTTTATATATGATGGTTAGAGATCCAGCTTTTATTTTTCCTCCATATAAAAATCCAGTTATCCCAATATTATATACTAAATAAATGATCCTTTTCTCACTGATATGTGGTGTCACCTTTATCATATTTCAGTTCACATGTATACCTCACTTGGTTTTGCATTTTCTTCATGTTTGCCATATTGTTTTTGTCACTTGGTCTTTGTGTTATATCTGGTTGGTAGGGTGAGTTCCTGCTCTAGGATTTTATTGCTATTATATTTTGTGTGCTTACTCTTTCCTGTGAATTCTTAGATTGTTTGAGGTCTTCAAAAAACACACACACAGACATACACACAACTAGAGTTTTCCTTGAGATTGCATTAGGTTTATAGATTAACTTGGGGAAAATGGACTTTTCTAATTTTATTGTCTTATCTATGAGCCTTGTATATCTCTGTATTGTTTTTCCAGATCTTCTTTTATGTCCTTTAACACAGGTTTAAATTATTCTCCATAAGTCCTATCCTTTTTTATTGAGTTAATTGTGTTTTTAAGCTATTGGGACAAGCATTTATTTTATATTTTTCAAATTGGGTATAAAGGAGCATTATTAAGTCTGTCCCCTGAATATGTTGTTATAGAAAATTTCAAGCTTACAACAAAGTTTAAAGGTTTTTTTCAATGAACACCCAAATATCTCTAACCCTACGTCCTTTAATTTACACTTTACTATAGTCTATCACCTGTCTGTCTTTCCACCAATGTGTCTTAAATTTTTACTCATTTGAAGGTAAGATAGACATATTAATACATTTCTCCCCCAAAGACTTTGGATTGCATATCATTAACTAGAGCTCATTATTTATTGACAGATTTCTTTCTTTTTAGATAAATTGTTATACAGCAAAATGTACAAATCTTTTTTTTTTTTTTTTCTTTGGAGAAGGAGTTTTGCTCTTGTTACCCAGGCTGGAGTGCAATGGCACGATCTCAGCTCACCGCAACCTCTGCCTCCTGGGATCAAGCAATTCTCCTGCCTCAGCCTCCCGAGTAGCTGGGACTACAGGCACACGCCACCATGCCCAGCTAATTTTTGTATTTTTAGTAGAGACAGGGTTTCACCATGTTGACCAGGATCGTCTGGATCTCTTGACCTCGTGATCCACCCGCCTCAGGCTCCCAAAGTGCTGGGATTACAGGCGTGAGCCACCGCACCCGGCCTCAAATCTTAAAACATTCTATTTGAAGAATAAATGCATGCATTTGTGCAAAAATTAAACCCTTAGAAAACATTACTGTTACCTCAGAAAATTCCCGAATGTTCCTTGCAAGGCCCTTCCCTCCCCGAGTTCCCACCCAAAAAGAGAAGGAGAGAGATAAGATGGAAATAAAACCATGAACAGAGAAGAAATGAGTAGAAACAAGATAGAGATTTGTAAGTGATAACAAGGGGCATTATAAGCAATTATAGATTAACATATCTTAAAATGCTGCTACTGCAGCTCTTCTTTTTTTTTTTTTAAACTCAGAAAATGAGTAAAATATTTTGCTTCCCCTCTTCCTTCCTGGTTTTCTTTAGTGGTTCTCAAAAATGGGAAGATCTTTTATTGGACTGCTTCCAGCCTTTTATTTGAAAAGTTTACCATAGGAGGGGAAGATAAGATAGCAGGAATGTGTGAGAGAAAGAGAGAGAGAGAGAGAGAGTATGTGTATGTGTTTGAATTGGGCAGCGTTTTCCTTCTGGAATATATATAATTTTATTAATGATTCCTTTACCAATAAAATGATTCTAAATATGATAGAATTCAGAAGACTAGAGGATTTTTTTTTTTTTTTTTTTTTTTTTTTTGAGGGAGTTTCGCTCTTGTTACCCAGGCTGGAGTGCAATGGCGCCATCTCGGCTCACCGCAACCTCCGCCTCCTGGGTTCAGGCAATTCTCCTGCCTCAGCCTCCTGAGTAGCTGGGATTACAGGCACGCACCACCATGCCCAGCTAATTTTTGTATTTTTAGTAGAGACAGGGTTTCACCATGTTGACCAGGATGGTCTCGATCTCTTGACCTTGTGATCCACCCGCCTCAGCCTCCCAAAGTGCTGGGATTACAGGCTTGAGCCACCACGCCCGGCCAAGACTAGAGGATTTTTAAAGGCTCTTTCCCCCTGTTTTTCCATGTGTAGCTTTTTCCTGAAACCAAGTACCTCTGGTGACAGTTTACAAAGTGGAAGCATTCCATTGGCAAATGAATCCTTGGAGCACAAACCTGGATCCAGTTTAGCAGAACCTGACTTGATCAACTTTATGGATTTACCAAAACATAACCAGACCATAACTGAAGAAACAGGCTCTGCAGTTGAACCAAGGTACCAAAGAGTACAGAGACTTCTTTATATAATAAGAAATGGGGTACCCTTGTAAAAATTATGTCTCTAAAGACAACCTGACTCATGTAGGCATAAGTTCTAGCATCTAAAAGTACATCCTAACTTTTTATTACCATGTAGTGTTCAAAGAGCTAATGAATGAATCTGATGCTAGACCATTTTTGAACTAAGTTTAATATTTTATAGTAGTCTTTTGCAAAATAAACTTCTCAACAGTTAAATATTCCCCTTTAATGTAGTCATTGCCAATTTTCAGAGGAGAAATATTATTTTCTGTGAAATGTACACTTGACCCTTAACTACTAATTAAATCAAACATTTATTGAGACTCTATTGTATGCTAAATATTATGCTAAGCTCTAAAAATAAAAAAGTAAATATGATTGGGACTCTCTCCTTAGGTGGATCACAGCCCAGGAGAGATTAAATATTTGTCAGTGTCTTTATGTACTTATTTGCATGTAGTATACTTCTAGGTAATTTTGTTTAATAAAGATGAAATAATATTTGAGTAAAGCAACTGAATGGGTACTTATCTTTTTAAAGTAATACCTGTATATCTACAATATGTCATCTTCTCACCCCTCACCAGAACTATCTACTCCATCCTGTTTTTCTGACCAGTTTTACAAAACTGCCTGAAGAAAATGCAGTTCTTACAAGGTGGTACTGAATTCTTCTTAGATGTTTAGTAGACTCGTGGTCCATTGCAGAAAATACTCTAGCTCTACAGATTTAGACTGTTTTTCAACATGAACATAGCATTTCTTCTACATTTTTTTTTAAGTGATGAAATAAAGAGAGCCAGTGGAGATGTCCAAACTATGAAAATTTCATCTGTGCCTAATAGTTTATCAAAGCGAAGTGTATCTTTGACTCGAAGTCACAGTGTTGGAGGCCCCTTGCAGAATATTGATTTTACCCAGCGACCGTTTCATGGCATTTCAACAGTTAGTCTTCCAAACAGTCTGCAGGAAGTTGTGGTATGTAACAACATTGTAATTTTACTGCATACACATCTATGTATATAGTAGAATATTATAAACTCTTCTGTAGTAGACTTTTTAAAATTACATGAAAAGTGACAGATTAGGATTTTTCCATAAACAAATAGCTTTTTATTGTGGAGAATTTCAAATATGTACAAAAAGAAACAATATAATGAGTCCCTTGACCCATCATCTAGCTTGGATAATTTTCAGTGTATAGCCATTCTTCTTTTATGTATACTCTTACTCTGTTCTCTTTTTTTTTGAGATTATTTTGAAGCAAATTTCAAACATCACAATTCTGTTAGTAAATATTTCAGTATGTATACCTAAATGATGACTTTAGAAAAATATAACCACACTGCTTCTATCATACAAAAAAACTCCCAAATAATATTATCAAGTTATTTAGTCAGTTCAAATTTTTGATTGTTTCAAAAATGTCAAATGCCTATGTGTGTGTGTATATGTGTGGGTTGTAGCTTGAGGAATCAGGATCAAATAAAGTCCATTTATTACAGTTGGTTGGTATGGTTTTTAGTCTTTTTGAATCTGTAGATTCTTTTTTCCCTTTGCAATTTATTTGTTGATAAAACTGGTTAGAGTATAGTTTCCCATAATCCAGATTTTGCTGATTCCAATGATAAAAGTTGGAATTTGTATCCTGAACCTCGATCAGATTTGGGGGTTTTGTTTTATCGTTCATTTGCTTGTTTATTTTTATAAGACAATTTCATCAGTCATGATATGTTCCTCACAGCAGGAGACACAAACATTAGTAGCTATTAATGCCTTAATAACTAGATAAAATAATTTATTAGGAACTATAAAATGATAAGTCTAATTCTGTCACTTATTCTTTATAGTAAAGAATACATTATAAACAGAAACTTCCCCTGCTTCAGCCTCCCTAGTAACTGGAAGTACAGGCACATACCATTGTGCCTTGAACATTTATCTTTAAATCTATTGCTGTTTTTATCCTTGTTAATGCTTATATTCTCTTTGGTCAGCTAGAAGCCTCTACAAGTTAGCTCATTAGTCCTTTTGACACAACTCTAGTAGCTTTTTTGTAATTTTTAAAAAGCTTTCTTGCTTTCTTATATAACAAGATGTTTCAGGCTTATGTTATATATATATTCTTACCTAGAATCAGTCATTTCTCTAAGAAACCGTGGGTCAATTTAGAGGGAAATGATTTTGGAGACCACAGTGTAGGCATGAGGGGGACTCACTGTTAATGAGAGAGTTTTAAACATTTTATCCTGATTATAATATGCATAACTCAAAAAGTCTAGGTTAAGTTTTTTTTTCTTTCTTATTTGATTTGAATTTTTAAAATGCTATTTCTTTATTTCCTTCAGTTTTTGTTGCGATCAGTTGTAAAAGTGAGTTAAGTCAACAAAGAATGTTAATATGAAAGATTGGCCCATCAGTTTAGAGTTGTAGGAGGAAGATAATATCACACAGTTTTTACACAAATATTACTATAAATCATCTGAAATGCAAATATTTCTTATAAAAATTGAAAAAAAGCCTAATACATTCAGGCCATTGCTCTCAATGTGATGGAGAATATGTTTTAAAGAGTGTGTTGATTAATTTTCTTTTGTAATGATTTAACTTAACAGTATTTAAGTATTTTCTTTTTTAGGTTTTCATTCATTAGGGTATTCTGCATGTAGCAATGGTCCTGAAATAACTGGTAGCAATGGTCCTGAAATAACTGATTTAAAAAGAATAGAGAGGCATAATCTCATTGAGAAGTACTCTTGAGCCTACAGATTTAAACAGGTAATATTAATTTCTTTTTGTATTTTTTTGAAGGATCCTTTAGGAAAAAGGCCCAATCCTCTCCCTGTTTCTGTGCCCTACTTGAGTCCTCTAGTGCTTCGTAAAGAACTTGAGTCTTTGCTAGAAAATGAGGGTGATCAGGTGATTCATACATCTTCTTTCATCAATCAACATCCAATCATTTTCTGGAACCTCGTTTGGTATTTCAGACGTTTGGACCTTCCTAGTAACTTGCCAGGACTTATCCTCACATCTGAACATTGTAATGAAGGTGTACAGGTAGGCTGCCAACTTTTATACTTACATTACATTAGTATTGGGTAGGATGAAACTTAACTTCAAGCTCCTGAAAGTATACAATAACAGTAACTTAACAAGACAAGTTTATTTCTCTCTCACTTAAAAATTTTGATAAGCAGTCCTGGAATTGTAAAGTGTTAGGAGCCTAAAATCTGTCTATATTTTTGCTTAGCTATGCATAACCCTCATTTCCAAGTTGTGCTTCTGGTCCAGGATGGCTGATTCCCTCCAAACTATCACATCCACTTTTTATCCAGCAGTTAGGAGAAAAATTGATGGAGGGGAGAGTATGTCTTCTTTCTAAGGGACAACTCCTGGAGTTGTAATAATATTTCCACATATATTTTCTTGGCCTGAACTCAGTTACTAGGTCATATCTATCTACAAGGGTAGGTAGAAAAGGTAGCTTTTATTCTTATTTTTTCTACCTACTTCTTCTTTTTGCCCAGGCTGGAGTGCAATGGTGCGATCTTGGCTCACTGCAACCTCCTTTTCCTGGGTTCAAGTGATTCTCTTGCCTCGGCCTCCCAAGTGGCTGGGATTATAGGCGCCTACAACCACACCTGGCTAATTTTTATATTTTCAGTAAAGACAGGGTTTCAGTATGTTGGCCAGGCTGATCTCGAACTCCTGACCTCAGGTGATCCACCTGCCTCAGCCACCCAAATTGCTGGGATTATAGGTGTGAGCCACCGTACCAGGCTGGTAGCTGTTATTCTTAACTGTTCTATTCCCAGCTGCAATTCTCAAAGCAATTTAAAAATTCAAATGAAATAATATGAGTACTTACTTGAAAGGACTCATATTATCCATATTTTTGAGATGTTATAATTAAAAGTTAGAGTAATTTAGTAATTTCTGTAAGGTGACATACCTAATAGGTGATGGAGAGGAGAGCCAAAGTCACAGTCTGGCTGTTAGATTTATAAGCCCCTATTCTACTTATACTGGGATCCTGATTCCATTAGAGACAGTGAGCTCCTAGAATGCTTTATTTTATAGTTTTTTTGTTTATTTGTTTTTTGAGACGGAATCCCACTGTCACCCAGGCTGGCATACAATGGCGTGATCTTAGCTCACTGCCATCTCCACTTCCCAGGTTCAAGCAATTCTCCTGCCTCAGTCTCCTAAGTAGTTGGGATTACAGGCATTCATCACCACGCCTGGCTAATTTTTGTATTTTTGGTAGATATGGAGTTTCACCATGTTGGCCAGGCTGGTCTCCAGCTCTTGACCTCAGGTGATCCCCCTGCCTCGGCCTCCCAAAGTGCTGGGATTACAGGTGTGAGCTACCGCGCCTGGCCTATTTTATAGTGTTGAAGATTGACGGACAGTCAGACCCCAAACATATACCTGATATAAAATAAATTCTTTCCTTGAAATACTATAAACTCTAGTTTGACTCATTTATTTTAAGTAACAGTAGACAAAACAAAATTATTTGGTAAGGTAGTAGAAACTCTTGCTCTTTGACCTTAAAGTTTGCTGTAATGGTGATTAATCTTTCTATAACTATTGTGCCAGTTAGCAGATTGTCTCCCATTCTTTAAAAGTTAAACCAAGAGAGCTGAGATCGCGCCATTGCACTCCAGCCTGGGTAACAAGAGCAAAACTCCGTCTCAAAAAAAAAAAAAAAAGATACACCAAGAAACCTTTACTTCAAAAAATAATAATAACATTTGTAATCAGACATTAATAAAAATTAAAATTTTGTCTCTGAATTTTAGGTCCAGAATTTTATTTTATTTTTTTGATTTTTTTTTTTTTTTTTTTTTTTGAGACGGAGTTTCGCTCTTGTGACCCATGCTGGCGTGCAATGGCATGATCTCGGCTTACTGCAACCTCCGCCTCCTGGGTTCAGGCAATTCTCCTGCCTCAGCCTCCCGATTAGCTGGGATTACAGGCACACGCCACCATGCCCAGCTGATTTTTTGTATTTTTAGTAGAGACGGGGTTTCACCATGTTGACCAGGATGGTCTCGATCTCTTGACCTCGTGATCTACCCGCCTCGGCCTCCCAAAGTGCTGGGATTACAGGTGTGAGCCACTGCGCCTGGCCCAGATCCAGAATTTTAAAAGGACTCAATCTGTGTATATAACCAAGCTTCACTAGATTCACTGATAATTGTTATTCTTGGGATACTAATATTTTCTTTTGATCTCTTTTAGCTTCCTCTGTCATCTCTGTCCCAGGATAGCAAACTTGTATATATTCAGCTGTTATGGGATAATATTAACCTTCACCAGGAACCAAGAGAACCTCTGTATGTCTCATGGAGGAATTTTAGTAAGTAAAATAGAATTAAAGACATAACAGCCGGGAGTGGTGGCTCACACCTGTAACGCCATCACTTTGGGAGGCCTAGGTGGGTGGGTCACTTGAGGCCAGGAATTGGAGACCAGGCAGGCCAACATGGGGAAACTCTGTCTCTACTAAAAATACAAAACTTAGCCAGGTGTGGTGGTGGGCACGTGTAGTCCCAGCTACTCTGGAGGCTGAGGCATGAGAATCGCTTGAACCCAGGCAGCGGAGGTTGTAGTGAGCCGAGGTCACGCCACTGTACTCCAGCCTGGGTGTCAGAGCAAAACTGTGTCTCAAACAAAACAAAACAAAGAATTAAAGACATAAAATACTCAAAATGGAAACAACTGAAATAGGCATCCATAGATGACTGGATAAGCAAATTGTGGCACAGTCCATCCATGTTGTAAGATACTGTTCCACGATAAATAATGGGCTGCCGGGGGAAAAAAGGAACAGAATTAAGCTAAATTTCCCTAGAGTTAATAGAGAAAAGCAAATTATTTTGCTTTATTTTAAAATTTTTAATTCAAAATGATTCGCCATTGTGAAAAAAGTACACACAAAAATCAAAAAGTGATTTGCTATTATACTGACCTGTTTTTAACTGTGACAGATCTCAACTGAGTTGAGTAATTTTTTTGGTGATTTTTTTTTTTTATCAAGTAAGAGTTTGGTTGGATATTTTGAGAGTAAATTCTATGTAGCAGGAGTAATTTAGATGTATTGGTATAAGATCCTAAGTTCAGTTGTAATGATGGATACTGACTGGTTTTAAAGGTTCTGGCTTCATTTTTAATCTTTTATATTTAGAATATATTTTTACAAGGAGTTTAAAGGATTATTATTCATGTATTCAGAAGCCCTATGAGTCAATAAGAAAAATACAATTCAGTAGATAAATGAGCAAATAATATTAATATAGGTAATTCATGGGGAAAATAGTAAGTGTCTTTCAAACTGTGTTAGTTTGCCAGGGCTGCCATAATAATATTTTGGGTGGCTTTAGCAACAGGAATTTATTTATTCACAGTTCTCTGGAGGCTGGAAATGTAAAATCTAGAAAGGGATCAGCAAGTTTGGTTTCTTCTAGGCCTCTCTCTGGCTTGTGGATGGCTACCTTCTTGCTGTATGTCCACATAGCCTTTTCTCTCTGTGTTTGCATGCATGCACATGTACACATCCCTGGTGTCTCCTTTTCTTATAAAGACACCAGCCATATTAGATTAGGTCCCCACTCTTATGTCCTCATGTAATCTTAATTATTTTTTTAAAGGCCTCATCTCCAAATAGTCACATTCTAATTAGGGCCTCAACATATGAATTTGGGGGTAACACAATTCAGTCTGTAATATAAACATATTTTAAAAGTTCAGTCATATTAGTATGAAGTGAAATATAACTTTATATTTAAAAAAAGGAAAATAGAGGCCTGGTGCAGTGGCTAATGCCTGTAATCCCAGCACTTTGGGAGGCCAAGGCAGGTGGATCACTTGAGGTCAGGAGTTCAAGACCAGCTTAGCCAATATTGTGAAACTGTGTCTCAACTAAAAATATTTTTAAAAAATTAGCCAGGCATGGCGGTGCATGCTTGTAATCCTAGCTACTTGGAGGCTGAGGCAGGAGAATCACTTGAACTCAGAAAGCAGAGGTTGCAGTGAGCCAAGATCACACCATTGCACTCCAGCCTGGGCATCACAGTGAGATTCCATCTCAAAAAAAAAAAAAAAGGAAAATGTGGCTGGCTGGGTGTGGTGGCTCACACCTGTAATCCCAGCACTTGAGTCCAGGAATTCTATGCAGCAGTGAGCTATGATCCCACCACTGTACCCCAGCCTGGAGACTCCATCTCAAAACAAAAACAAAAACAAAAAAAAACTTCTTAATAGTTTTAGAATTGCTTGCTTGCTTGCTTATTGATTGATTGATTGATTGATTGAGACAGAGTTTTGCTTCTTTTATCCAGGCTGGAGTGCACTGGTGCAATCTTGGCTCACTGCAATCTCCGCCACCTGAGTTCAAGAGATTCTTCTGCCTTAGTCTTCCCAGTAGCTGGGATTACAGGCATGTGCCACCACACCCAGCTAATTTGGTATTTTTAGTAGAGATGGGATTTCTCCATGTTGGTCAGGCTGGTCTTAAACTCCCAACCTCAGGTGATCCGTCCACCTCGGCCTCCCAAAGTATTGGGATTACAAGAATGAGCCACTGCACCCGGCCAAATTACTTTTCTTCTAATTAGCACTAGACTCTACTATATGTAATAGAAAATGACAGAAGCTTACATGGGTAAAGATTATTCTCTCATATAAAGTTATTAGGCTAAGTGAATCAGGCTAGGTCTTTTGGAGGCCAAGGTGGAGGATCACTTGGGAACAGGAGTTTGAGACCAGCCTGGGCATAGTGGGATCCCATCTCTACAAAAAATAAAAATAAAAAATTAGCTAAGTGTGGTGGCATGCACATGTAGTGTCAGCTACTCGAGGCTGAGGCTGGAGGATTGCTTGAGCCCAGGAGGTCAAGGCTGCAGTGAGCTATGATTGCACCACACTGCACTCCAGCCTGGCTGACAGAGTGGAACACTGTCTAGAAAGAAGTTATGAATTACATGATCTTGTACACCATAAGTAAATACGGTTTCTATTTATCAATTAAAAATAAGGCCAGACGTGTTGGCTCATGCTTGTAATTCCAGTGATTTTCGAGGCTGAGGCAAGAGGACTGCTTGAGGCCAGGAGTTTGAGACTAGCCTGGACAATATAACAAGACCCTATCTCTACAAAAATAAAATAAATTCGCTGATTGTAGTGGTACATGCCTGTAGTCCTAGCTATTTGGGAGGCTGAGCGGGGAGGATTGCTTTGAGCCCAGGAGTTGAAGGTTATAATGATCAGCCACTGCGCTCCAACCTGGGCAACAGAATGAGATCCTGTCTCCAAAAAATAAGTAAGTAAATACATTTTTTAAAAAAGAAAGAAGTTGGCCGGGCACAGCGGCTCAAGCCTATAATCCCAGCACTTTGGGAGGCCGAGGCGGGTGGATCACGAGGTCGAGAGATCGAGACCATCCTGGTCAACATGGTGAAACCCCATCTCTACTAAAAATACAAAAAACTAGCTGGGCGTGGTGGTGCGTGCCTGTAATCCCAGCTACTCAGGAGGCTGAGGCAGGAGAATTGCCCGAACCCAGGAGGCGGAGGTTGCGGTGAGCCGAGATGGCGCCATTGCACTCCAGCCTGGGTAACAAGAGTGAAACTCCGTCTCAAAAAAAAAAAAAAAAAAGAAAGAAAGGAAGAAGTTATGTATTAGACAGTTTAGTACTGCTAGGCAACTCCTCTGTCATCAGGGACCCAGGTTCCTTCTGTTATATCTGCTTTACTGTCAGTAAAGATTGCTTCATGGTCACAAAATGGCTGCTGGAGTACAGTCTATCACATCTCAGCCTCAGGCGATAAGCCACCATATACTGGAAGAGAAAGGCAGAATGACAGGCCTGCCTGTTTGAAGGGAGCAGGAAAAATATTTTTTAGTTGGGCACATTGCCACATAATTTTACTAGTGGCAGGGAGGTGATGTTGGATAAGCAAAGAGAAAATGCCACAACTCTGCAAAAAAACAAAAAAAAACCCCAACTTTTTAAATAATTGGGACCAGGAACAGTGGCTCACACCCATAATCCCAGCACTTTGGGAGGCAGATTGCTTGAGCCTAGGAGTTTGAGACCAAACTGGGCAACATTATGAGACCCTATCTCTACAAAAAATACAAAAATTATCTGGGTGGTGGCATACACCTGCAGTCCCATCTATTTGGGAGGTTGAGGTGGGAGGATCACTTGAGCCTGGGAGGTGAAGGTTGCAGTGAGCCATGAACGAGCCACTGCACTCCAGCCTGGGGGACACAGTGAGACCTTGTATCAAAAAAAAAAAAAAAAAAAAAAAGATAAAAACAGTAATAATAAATGAAAAAAGAACTTACTTACTATGTTCTTATTGTTAGATTCTGAAAAGAAATCATCTCTCCTGTCAGAGGAACAACAAGCAACAAGCACTTTAGTAGAAACCATCAGGCAGAGTATTCAGCATAATAACGTTTTTAAACCCATTAACCTGCTTTCACAACAGATGAAGCCAGGCATGAAAAGGCAAAGGTAAATAATACAGTATTTTTTGCTTGCTATCACTCAATGATTTCATGTTTTTAAAAAATTATCTTACGTTAAAAAATCTCTAGTTGTAAAAGAAATACTCATTGCAAAACATCTGTTTTAAAAAGTGCTACACAAATATATGAATTCCTACTCAAACACACATAATAAAAGTGTCTGAGGGCTCAGCACGGTGGCTCACGCCTTTAATTCCAGCACTTTGGGTGGCCAAAGCAGAAGGATTGCTTGAGTTTAGGAGTTTGAGACCGTATGAGCAACATAGCAAGACCCTATCTCTACAAAAAAAAATTTGGTGGGAATGGTGCCTGTGACCTCAGCTACTGGCGAGGGTTATACAGGAGGATTCCTTGAGTCCAGGAGGTCAAGGTTACAGTGAGCTGTGATAACTGCACTGCACTGCCACCTGGGCGACAGAGCAAAACCCTGTCTCAAAAAAAAAGTGAATAATAAATTACATTTTAAGAAGATAATTCATTGATCTAAAATGTACTCTTTTGGAAACATTATTGCTGTTTGCTGGAAACCTATAAATGTATTAACATTGGTAAACGTAGGTACTACTTACTCAGGGCCTGTGATACCCACAAATCTTTTCTTTTGTGGGACATAGAGGATATGGGAATAGGAGTGGAAACAATTTGGGAAAGGGAATGAACTACAAAGGATACGGGAGTTACTGTGCTCCTGTCCCTATTGTCTGCTAATATGCTTGGATTAGTACTCATCCTCTCCTCAGCATAAGTGAATTTTGCAATAGAAGCTTCAGAAAAGTATGCGTAATCGCTTATATCAAACATTACTAATGTTTCCACAGTGCCCTTCAAGTTTTTTAGGTCATGGCATCTTTGAAGATAATCTCAGAAGTGATGACAGGGCAAGAATTGATCATGAAAATAGATGGATCCATTTTTAGTCTCAGTAGTTGAGGTAGAGATGACCTTCACAATCTGTAATGAGTAGCTCGCTTCAAGTATCTGTAGTTTAATGTTATATTAGAAATGTCATAATTATGGCTTCTGAAGTTTTTTTTTTTTTGTTTTTTGTTTTTTAAGAGACAGGGTCTCACTTTGTTGCCCAGGCTGGAGTGCAGTGGCTGTTCACAGCTACGATCACGCTACTGATCGGCAGGGGAGTTTTTGACCTGCTGCGTTTCCGACCTGGGCCGGTTCACCCCTCCTTAGGCAACCTGGTCACCGTATTGATGGTGGGAGGTCACCATATTGATGCCCCAAGTTAGTGCGGACACCCAAGCGGCATAGCGCACTATAGCCCAGAACTCCTGGGCTCAAGCGATCTTCCCACCTCAGCCTCTTGAGTAGCTGGAACTACAGACAAGCTTCTAAAGAAAGTGATGTGACTGGGCACGGTGGCTCACGCCTATAATCCCAGCACTTTAGGAGGCCGAGGCAGGTGGATCACGTGGGGTTGGGAGTTTGAGACCAGCCTGACCAATTGCAGAGATAGGATTTCTCCTATCTCTACTAAAAATACAAAATTAGCTGGGCATGGTGGCGCATGCCTGTAATCCCAGCTACTCAGGAAGCTGAGGCAGGAGAATTGTTTGAACCCAGGAGGCGGTGGTTGCAGTGAGCCGAGATTGCCCCAATGCACTCCAGCCTGGGCAACAAAAGCGAAACTCTGTCTGGGGAAAAAAAAAAAAAAAAAGAAAGTGATGTGAAGTGTCACTAGAATCAGCATTATATTTATCTCCTCTTTTTTTTTATGTACATACAGTGCATTTCTTAAGTTTTCCTCTCATCTTTAACAACTGAGTCGTGAAGCTCACTTTTAGTGTTTCATTTGTGACATTTTAATGCTCACAAATCAGATAAACATGAACTGTCCTTTGCTATTGGGTTAAATAGTAAAGAGACCACACCACCTTTTTGTTTGTGTCTAAGGGTTTTAGACCCCTAACTTACATGGAAATTAATCTGTTATTTTGTCAAGTGACAAAAGATGAGAGAAGACTCTGCTTTTGTAAATTTTAATTAGACATTAGAATTAAAAGTTATGTATTACTTACATTGTTAAAATATCATAATAAACTCAAGCCATTTTTGTTTCTAGTGTGAAGCTTTATCCCATTCACTTTTTTTTTTTTTTTGAGATGGAGTTTTGCTCTTGTTACCCAGGCTGGAGTGCAATGGCGCGATCTCGGCTCACCGCAACCTCCGCTTCCTGGGTTCAGGCAATTCTCCTGCCTCAGCCTCCTGAGTAGCTGGGATTACAGGCACGTGCCACCATGCCCAGCTAATTTTTTGTATTTTTAGTAGAGACAGGGTTTCACCATGTTGACCAGGATGGTCTCGATCTCTTGACTTTGTGATCCACCCGCCTCGGCCTCCCAAAGTGCTGGGATTTCAGGTGTGAGCCACTGCGCCTGGCTATCCCATTCACTATTTTTTAACTTTAATTTGGAATAGAAACTTGCAGGAAGTTAAGAAAATAGTACAGAATTCAGTGTAGCCTTTACTCAGCTTCCTACACGTGATACCTCATATAACTGAAACGTAATATTAAAAACAGGACATTGTCATAGGTATATTACTGTTAACTAGACAACAGAACTTAATCTGTCTTCACCATTTTAAAAAATGCATTTTTATGCTATTTGCCTATTAACTTCTAAAACATATTTGTTTTACAGGAGTTTATACAGAGAAATCCTCTTCTTATCATTAGTGTCTCTAGGAAGAGAGAATATTGATATTGGTAAGTTGGTTAATGAAAGATTACTAAAGGAAGTTTTAAATTTAATTTTCTAAAATAATTTTAAAAATTGTAGCTGGTATGTATAAAAAGATTTAAAAGATTTCTGCTTCTAAGTATGTAGTTCAAATTTGTATAATTTGACTCAGTACCAATTTGAAATGAATGGCTATTTGCTTTCTTAACAAATTACAATTTCATTTTTGAAAATTTCTTTCAGAGGCCTTTGACAATGAATATGGAATTGCATACAACAGTCTGTCTTCGGAAATTCTTGACAAGTTGCAGAAAATTGATATTCCACCAAGTGCCAGTGTGGAGTGGTGCAGGAAGTGTTTTGGAGCGCCTCTCATTTAAATATTCACTCGAATTTTGACACAAGGCTTGGGGATTATATTTAATCTGGAAATATTCAGTTTTTTTCCACATCCTAATGTGAAAACAGAAATGAAATAACTCTTGGGGATAACATAGAATGAATTATGATTCATATTGCATCATCTCAAAATATGAAATGCCATTTAAATGTCCAGGCAGGCCTTGTTGACATTGAAGATTTTCAATTCCTGGACTGTTTTTCTGCCTTTGTGGAAAACTACTTTGGGATTCCTCAGTATTTGTAGTAGTTTGATAGAATAGTGAGGAACCATATCATTCTAGGCATTGTTTATATTTGAAGTTACTGAGTTTGGGGAATGGCAAATTAAATTTGCCTAACCCCTAAAACAAATGAAATGTCTCAATTATAAGAGCAACATGGCTGGGCATGGTGGCCCATGCCTGTAATCCCATTACTTTGGGAGGATCACTTGAGGCCAGGAATTGGAGGCCAGCCTGACTAACATGGTGAGAGCCTGTTTCTACTAAAAATACAAAAATTAGCCAGGCATGGTGGCGCCCCAACTGTAGTCCCAGTTACTTGGGAGGCTGAGGCAGGAGAATCACTCGAACCCGGGAGGCAGAGGCTACAGTGAGCAGAGATGATGTCACTGCACTCCAGCTTGGGTGACAGAGTGAGACTGGCTCAAAAAAAGAGAGCAACACATTTGTGTAAGTGTGTATATGTGTAGGGCTGTGTAGGTTACATGTATATACAGCCATATTCTAAGTATATATTTATTAAAATAGATTGCATGTTGCAATACAGTTTTCTGAAATGGGTCTCATTTTGATGAGAGCCGCCGCCTCTGACTATTAGGTTGGTGCAAAAGTAATAGCGGTTTTTGCCATTAATAGTGGCAAAAACCGCTATTACTTTTGCACCAACATAATACACTTTTCATATTATGTATTATCTTGCTTAATGGATTTTATCTTGACTATCCAGTTACTTCCATCCTTTTCCCAATATTTAAATTTGTAATACCTTTAAAATGGGTACAAATGAATCAATCATCAGATAGTTAAAATGAAAATAAATCAGCTGCCTAATAATTTACAAAATTAATTGGAACATGCTTAAAATGCTACAGTGTATGTCATTGAACGTGAAGTCTTTGTTCAGGCACATATATTGTTGGTATTGATTGTTTTTAAAACCTGTGGGATAAACTTGCACTGCACACAGTTTTATTCTTGTATGATATTTAGATTTGTATGCCTGTGAGTAAAAATGTGCATTTGTAAATACTGTTTTTTAGTTTGAATCAATTAAGTCTTAAAATTTTAAATTAAGCTTGTTACCAGTAGGAGGTTTAAGAAAATCATGATCTTACATGCCGCACTTTGACATTTATCATGCCTTTTGTTAAAACTATCCCTTAGGAACAGTAAGTTTGCCTTAACTCTCTGCATGATTTAAAAAGCCAGTGGTTTTGTGTGTGTTTACAGTAATTATGTAGATGACTATATCAGTTGACATGGTAAAGTTACTTCCATATGGTACAGTAACAGCACAACTCCCTTCTACCTGATGTAACCATTTACAAATTAGTTATTGTACCAGACTTCGAACATTTCAGGGTTAATCTGACCTATGCAGAATTTTAGTGTGAATTTATTGTGAAAATGCTAAAAAACTTTTCAGAAATTATGTACAGTTTTCATTACCTTCAAAATAGATCTTTTGCACTGCCTCAGAGTATATATTTTTGCAACTTAAGACTTGGTACTGGTTTTAATACTTAACACTGACCTAATAGAAAGTTTGGAATTACTTTGCATATAGAAATTGAGGTTGAATAAAATGATAAATTAAGTTTGCTGTGTTTTGTTACATTAAGCCTCCTGAAATCTGTAATCTTTAGAATTCCAATATTTTGTTTCCATTTCTTCACTGTAGTCTTTGTAACTCAAACTAATTTTTACTTGCCAAAGCACTTCCTATTTAAAAAAAATCTGTAAAGATATCTTTGTATGTTTAAGAATAGATGGCTATATCAAATTGTTAACTTTCTAGTAACTTTAGCAATCATATCTTGAAAACCTTAGCCTGCTGCTGCCTTTTAGATATTGGGACTGATTTCTTGTCATAAATTCTTAAAGTGTTTTTCCAATGCCCACCACTAAAAATTTACGGAAAAAAACATTACTACGGAAAGATTTAGAAATGCCCAGAATGACTTGTAGCTCTGTGTGCAACTTTAATCCTGATTACTTCTTTCAAAGCAATCTTTGAAAGATTGCTTTCAAATTAGTCCAGATTACTTAGTGGTACCTTATATTGGTTTGGGGCTTGATAGCGATTTTCTTCCAACTAATGAAATTGTATAGGTTGATCACAACCTGCATAATGACCTCAGAATGACTTGCATGTGTCTTTGGAGAACTTACTACTTGCTCACACTTGTTGTAATCCCAACACTTTGGGATGCCAAGGCAGGCAGATCACTTGAGCCCAGGAGTTCAAGAGTAGCCTGGGCAACGTGGTAGAACTCTACAAAAAGCACAAAAACTAGCCAGGTGTGGCAGTGCATACCTGTAGTCCCAGGCTTAGGTGGGACAATTTCTTGAACTCAGGTCAAGGCTGCAGTGAGCCAGGCCACTGCTTTCCAGCCTGGGCAGAGTGAAACCTGTCTCAAAGCAAAAAATAAGTCTAAGGAGAACCTTAAAGAATATCCTTATTTTGTGGCTGCACTCAATTTTCAGAAAGGGTGGTTCTCGCGTTTTGTACATCATCATATAAAACTTTGGATCATATACTGGACTCATCTTGTGGCTTTTAAGTTCCTCTCTGGTTTTATCAGTCCTTTTAACTTTGGGTAACCCAAACTGCTAAATTTCTCCCCTTTGCTTTTTGAGAGAGAGTCGTGCCATCTCCCAGGTGGGAGTGCAGTGGCATAATCTCAGTTTACTGCAACCTGTTTCCCCAGTTCAAATGATTCTCCTGCCTCAGCCTTCCAGGTAGCTGGGATTACAGGCACCCACCACACCTGGCTTAATTTTTTTGTATTTCAGCAGACAGGGTTTCACCCTCTTGACCGAATTGACATTAGGCAATACACCTGCCTCAGCCTCCTCTTTGCCTTTTAACTTCTGCATTCTGTATTAATCACCAGCTAAGATTCTTTTCATGTTATGTAGCTTTTTAACACCATGTAGTAAGAGGAATAGAGTTAAGAGACGGAGTTTCGCTTTTGTTACCCAGGCTGGAGTGCAATGGCGCGGTCTCGGCTCACCGCAACCTCCGCCTCCTGGGTTCAGGCAATTCTCCTGCCTCAGCCTCCTGAGTAGCTGGGACTACAGGCACGTGCCACCATGCCCAGCTAATTTTTTTGTATTTTTAGTAGAGACGGGGTTTCACCATGTTGACTGGGATGGTCTTGATCTCTTGACCTCGTGATCCACTCGCCTCGGCCTCCCAAAGTGCTAGGATTACAGGCTTGAGCCACCGCGCCCAGCTAGAGTTAAGAATCTTAGTAGGTATCCAGGGACTGAGGCCACCATTACTGTCCTCACACCTGGGAGATTTTTAATGTTTAAAACAAAAAACAAAACAAAACAAAAAACCAGACCCCTAGGTGATTCACATGTACATTTCGAACTTTACTTTGTAAAGCTATTACAGCAGTTCTAACAAATAAAAAGCCTGCATTACTTCAACCTTAAAGCCTGATGAGGCTTCTTGTAAAGATTTCGATATTGTCAGAATAGTTAGTTAGCATAAAAACTATTGAACTATTAGAAAAAATATATATACTTCACTTATTTTTCACTGATGCAAGAGTTTTCTTGTAATTCCTTTTCAGTGTGAAACAGCGTAACAATTCACTGGAGTTGAAAAGCTTTGTTAAATCTGCACTGGTTTAAAAAACTTTTAAGATGGTATCCACTAAAACTATGCCTTAAAAGTTATTTTTCTAATAAAAAAAGACAGACATGTTCATCTTCACAAGGGCAATTTTCATGTATTAAATTGTGCATAGTGTTTTAAAGAGCTCTATTTCTCTAAATAAACCATATAAAAAAGATTAGTAGTCATTATTTTCCCCAAGTTTCATACCTTTCTGAAGAGGCAAGCTGTCTTCTGCTAAGAATCCCTTCCTGTGCCACCCATCCCCTGAGAAGAATCCCTTTACCATGACCTTGTCTTCCACTGCCACACAACAGGTCTGATTTTATCCAGCATTGGATTACTATATACATATCCCCATTTTCTATGACCGAACTTGCCCTCTCTTCATTTATGTTGTCTTCTATCAGCAATGAAAAATCTGAACAGAGATGTGAGTCTGATCTTATTTATTTGTTACCCAAAAAATCTTATTTCTGACTGGATTCAGACTTAGAAGTAGAAGCTCGCAGAGACGAAAGTCTGCGTCTCTTCGCAATTTGTTCCTGGCGCTTCTCTTTAGCCTCCTAAAAACAAAACAAACCAGCATATAGTTAAGGCCTTTCTAGGATAAAGGCACAAATCCAAAGCCAAGCCAAATTCTTCCCTCCCCCTCAAATCATCTTAAACTAACCTTCATTCTCTTGGCCAAAAGTTTAGCATATTCTGCAGCCTCTTCCTTGTTTTTCTTAGTACGCTGCTTCTTCAGAGCAATACGCCGCCGTTTGTGCTGCAGGACACGTGGAGTAACAAGACGCTGAATCTTGGGTGCTTTAGTCCTAGGTTTCTTACCTAAAAATGCAAAGGACTCAATTTCAGTATTTGTTTTGTTAGAATCCACATCTACTTTAAAAACATCAGAAATGAATGTAAGCTTTCATTGAGTTAACAATCTATGAAAACCTGTATAAGGCCTTTAAAATCAAATCAGAACTATTCTAAAATTCTTTTTGCCCCTCCACAGACATCTAGAAGATGGATTAAAACTGAAGTCTTGAAAAATAACCAGGCTTTTGCTACCTGCCAGTTTAAATGCATAGTCAACTTGTCTGTGAAAACCACTTCACACATTATCCACGTGATCATCCTGCTATACTTTTAAGTGTAGGTTTGATGTAAGCTTGCATCTCTATTTTCCTTGACAATTCCTCCCAATTTGGGGCCAACTATTAACATCAGATTATGTGACATGTTGTTAAAGTATGTTCATTAATCTGATCTGTACTCCAAAACTGCTGGGATTATAGATCTGCATTGGAGCATAAGCGTTTTCAGATGTATTCATTTCAGGACACTTTGTGGGAGTTAATTGCCTTAGGTTAAATGCTCAGCTGGTCCAGGTTCTGCTAAAATGTTAAGACTCCTACTATAAGAACCATCTAAAAAAACACCCATTAACTAGACCATGCTTTCATTACACTGTTTATTTCCAGAGCTGTGATTATGGGCAACTGCCACTATTGTCAATCACTTTTTTTTTTTTTTTCAATGTCAGAAGGTAGGAATTTGTCTTACTGTAGTCTCATCACCTCAAATAGCACCTGGTGCTCAAGTAACTGTAATTAGTAACTTAACAGGCATGTACTATGTATGTCACATACAGGTACTGTGTCACATACAGATGCTAAGTCACACCAGTCCTGAAAACCAAAATCCAGAGAAATTCTTTCAGATTTTGTAAGAAAACCCAACCCTGACTGACATGCTATTTATTCTATTTAACATAAACATTCCCAAATTTCACTACAGAAATACTAATGCTATTTGAGGTCCTCACCGGTATGTTTTCTAATACATCGACACAAGTTCTTAAAAGGTAAAGTACCAAAATCCCAAACACTTGCTCTCTAATATTCTGAGCAAGGTCTCTAATTCTCACAACTAGTATTATCCATATCCTACAGATCAAACAGGAGAAATTTAAAGCAACTTCTTTTGTAAGCCAAAAAATAGTTTAGGGGTAGGTGTAATGGCACACGCCCATAAACCCAGCACTCTGGGAGGCCAAGGTGGGAGGACCACTTGAGCTCAAGGGTTCAAGACCGGCCCAGGCAACACAGTGTGATCTCATCTCCTAAATATTACTGCACTCTGCAAGGCAATAGATATAATAACCAAGGATTAGTATCAATTAGGTATCTGGCCACCCCCAAAATATTTTTTGTAGAAACTCAGACTCCAGTTGAATAGTGCCAAAGGCACACATTTTATCTTCTGATATGCACACAAAATGCTACTGACAAATTACCAAAATCAAGCAAGCCCTAATTGTATCATCCCTCCTACCTTCTTTGTTTAAGGGCTTTCTTACAACATACTGGCGGACATCATCTTCTTTAGAGAGATTGAAAAGTTTGCGGATTCTGCTAGCTCTTTTGGGCCCCAGGCGACGAGGCACGGTGGTATCAGTTAGTCCAGGAATATCCTTCTCTCCTTAGAAGAGACAATTGAACATACTTTAATTCAGTAGCTTCCTTATAATTAAGAATCCTAAATCATAAATCAACGTTTAATGTTGAATCAATGGTAAAGAAACAAATCTATTGGTCTAAGTTTGGATACTGCAGAGGAATAAGCATTTGGACAACTGGCTTTAATTCAATTTCAACAAAATTGAATACAAGTATAACGCTTACCTTTTTTTACAATAACCAAGTTGAGAACGCTCAGATTAGCATCCACAATGCAACCACGAACTGATTTTCTCTTTCTTTCTCCAGTTCTCCTTGGTCTGTAACAGGAATGCCCCTTACTCAGTAGCAGGCGGACACGGCCATGAGTCAAGACACCTTGCTTCATGGGGAAACCTTGTTTGTCGTTCCCACCACTGATTCGGACCACATAACCCTGCAAAAACATACAATGAATGACACATTTACTATTTCTATTCCAAAATTATATAGCACAGGATTGTAACCTCTGTGAAGCACATCTACTATTTGAGAAATTCTTTAAGACCAATTTGAACTTAATAAACACGTTTTCTCTCATCAGTAAATTTTGTCTACATTACCAACTTGTCAAGGTCAATTATCAAATGTCTTTCATTCAAGTCGCATTTATAACCGATGTTTTCTTAGAACAGCACTAAGATAAAGTTAGATAAACTAAGATAAAGTAAAATATCAAAGAGCAACAAACACGTAAGATACAACCCTTCTTGGCACTTTGCGGATTACCAGGACAGCTATGTGACACCTGCCGAATGCATGATGCAAGGCAAGAATTATGCTGATGTAAACTTTATGCATATTTTACGACTTACTCTACATCACCCCTCCAAAGTAATAGGTCCACTTTATAGAGTGACATTCGGAGACAACTGACCGAGTCAGAAGCCAGAAGCCGGAGTCCGAACCCTGTTCCAAATATCAATTACCAATGGCGTTTATGTTGTCTGACTTAAAACAGCTGCAACAATGTGACTGTCAAGTTTTACCTTCCATTCTTCACCCAGGGCGTCAGCGGCAACTTCTGTCGCCATCCGCTTCTCATAAAAAGTACGAAGTTTGCGTTCATCGTCCACTTCAATGAGTTTCTGGCAGCCAGTGGCTGGGAAGGAGATGTTCAGCTAAGGATTAAGAGGAGGAAAATAGCTTAGGAAACTACCTACACAGGTATTTATAGAGCCACCTACAAAGTTAATTCCACCGCAAAAAGCATTTCATGTTGCCTTCACACAAACAGGAAATGTGACATGCCGACAGTACTAAGTATCAGTCAACAAACGCCGCACTCAAGAGGACACGTTTTCCCCTCAAGCCCCGCCGAATGACTGGAGGCAAGGGCGCTCCGCAGCCGTTCACCGTCCCGAAGCAAGAAAGCCGGGTCAAAAGCCGCACCACAGGCCTGCCGCAAATCAGGCAGCGCGGGGACGTCACCCTGGCGCTCCCGACCCGCGGCGGCTCCAGCCGCAATCGCCCGCCATCCGCTCGACCAAAAAGTTCCACGCCCCAGAAAGGCGAGCCTTCTCCTACTTGAGACCCTTCTTCACCTAAAGCCAGGATCTTCGAGTGCTGAGGCTGAGGCAACGCCACATTCTGAGACTCGATGCCCGCTGCTCAAACCCAATCCAGCGATAGCCACCACCACCTACCTTCATCCTGAAGCAGCTATACGCCTTCCAGGCGCCACGGAAAAGAGGGCCAACTTCCGCTTAGCGCATGTCACATAGGGGCTTTCAGTTCTCGCGAGAATAGCAGACGTACGGGATAGCGGAAGTGAGCACTGGTGGGCGGCACTTCCGGGGTCGAGGTTAATCAGGGCTTGGGAGTCGAAGCCGGCCGGACATTGGTATGAGGCGGTGTCTGTTGTAGTGGTGGTTTGGTGAGGCAAGCCCGCGTGTAACTGAGGATTAGCCCCTTCCCTGTCTAATCTTTTCCACTCTCCCTGGGTTTTGGAGCTGGGCGCCAGCGGAGCCCCACTTCGGTCCCGGACACTGTGCGTCTGATGGTACGAAAATAGGAGGGCAAGGCCGGAAGCGGTGGCTCGCGCCTGTAATCCCAGTACTTTGGGAGGCCAAGGCGGGAGGATCACCTTAGGTCACGAGTTCGAGACCAGCCTGGCCAACATGGCGAAATCCCGTCTCTACTAAAATGATAAAATTTAGCCGGGCATGGTGGCAGGCGCCTGTAGACGGAGCTACTAGGAAGCTGAGGCACGAAAGTCGCTTGAACCCGGGAGGCTGAGCTTGCAGTGAGCCGAGATCGCTCACCTGCACTGCAGCCTAGGTAGGCTACAGACCAAGACTCTGTGTCAAAAAGAAAAAAAAAAAAAAGAGTTCGGGATCAAGTAAACAAGAATAATTTTTGCTTTCCAAAATTATCACATACCATCTTCCCACTTCAGTATCACAAAGGTTTGAGTTTAGGACTGTTTTATATTCAAAGTTGAAGGATTCCACTGACTTCTCTTTGATCATCTCACATTAATTCGTGGAATCCTGGTGAAGTGGAATCTTTTTAAAATCTGAGTACTGTATGTCATTTTTTGGTTGAGGTGAAATTGGCATAATCAGTCATTTTAAAGTGAACAATTCAGTGGCATTTAGTACATTCACAATGCTGTACGATCACCATCTCTATCTAGTTCCAAAACATTTTCATCATCCTAAAAGAAAACCCTATACCCCATTAAACAGTTGACCCCCTTCCCCATTTCCACCAGGCCCTGGCAACCACCAATCTGTGTTCTGTCTCAGTGGATGTACCTATTTCATAAAAATGTAGTCATACAATATTGACCTTTTGTGTCTGTCTTCTAATCTTTTGAGTGGTAGCATGTATTGGTACTTCACTCCTTTTATGGCTCAATAATATTCTAATGTAGGTATAGACTGCAGTTTGTTTATCCATTCATCCATTAATAGACATTTGGGTTGTTTCCCCCTTTTAACTATTGTAAATAGTTCTTCTGTGTTTGAGTACTTGTTTTCAATTATTTTGGGGATATATACCTAAGAGTGAAATTGCTGGGTCTTAAAGTAATGCTATTCTCAACTCAAGGAGAAACCGTGAAACTATTCCACAGCAGCTGAACCATTTTACATTCCCACCATCAGTGTATGAGGATCTCCACATTATGGCCAACACTTTTGTTTTTTTTTTAATTTTTAAAAAATTTATTCTAGAAACAGGATGGCAAGATCCTGTTCATCTGGAACTCTTAGCCTCCAGCATCCTCCCACCTCAGCCTCTGAAGTCGCTAGGTCTCATTTATGGTTAGATTTGCATTTCACTAGTGACTAATGATGTTGAGCATGTTTTAATGTTTGTTGGCCATTTGTACATCTTAGAGAAGTATCTGTACAAGCTCTTAGCTCCCCCTGTTTTTTTCGCTTAATTATTTTTATTGTAGTAGTGGGAGTAAATTAATGTGAGGCAAAGAGTAAAGTTTAGAACTACGTGCTAGGGTGGCCAAGCACAGTGGCTCACACCCATAATCCAAGTGCTTTAGGAGGCTGAGTTGGGAGGATCTCCTTCCTCAGCCTCCTGAGTAGCTGGGACTATAGGCATAAACCACCATGCCTGGCTGACTTTTGTATTTTTACTAGAGATGGGGTTTCACCACGTTGGCCTGTTCTCAAACTCCTGGCGTCAGGTGGTCTGCCCACCTCTGCCTCCGAATGTGCTGGGTTTACAGGATTGAGCCACTGCACCCCGTTGGTCTTCTAATATTTTTTTTTTTTTTTTTTTTTTTGAGACGGAGTTTCGCTCTTGTTACCCAGGCTGGAGTGCAATGGCGCGATCTCGGCTCACCGCAACCTCCGCCTCCTGGGCTCAGGCAATTCTCCTGCCTCAGCCTCCTAAGTAGCTGGGATTACAGGCATGCACCACCACGCCCAGCTAGTTTTTTGTATTTTTAGTAGAGACGGGGTTTCACCATGTTGACCAGGATGGTCTCGATCTCTCGACCTCGTGATCCACCCGCCTCGGCCTCCCAAAGTGCTGGGATTACAGGCTTGAGCCACCGCGCCCGGCCGGTCTTCTAATTTTTTAACATCTGGTTTCTCTTCAACCATAGGCAGTGTCTCATTTGTAATCTGTTCTATATACTTTCTATAAGCTGCATTTTTAGGGATTTGCTTGAGAACATAAAAAAATACTGACCCAGCAATTTCACTCTTAGGTATATATCCCCAAAATAATTGAAAACAAGTACTCAAACACAGAAGAACTATTTACAATAGTTAAAAGGGGGAAACAACCCAAATGTCTATTAATGGATGAATGGATAAACAAATTGCAGTCTATACCTACATTAGAATATTATTGAGCCATAAAAGGAGTGAAGTACTGATACATGCTATGACTCAAAAGATTAGAAGACAGACACAAAAGGTCAATATTGTATGACTACATTTTTATGAAATAGGTACATTTTATTTTTATTTATTTATTTATTTTAAAGATGAGGTTTCATCCTGATGGCCAGGCTGGTCTTGAACTCCTGACCTCAAATGATCCACCCACCTTGGCCTCCCAAAGTGCTAGAATTACAGGTGTGAGCCACCGTGCCCAGCCTAAAAAAATCTTTGTGTATAATATTATTAGCTTCTTTTATGGATTCTCACATACAGCCAATCCCACAAGGCCAGTGGTCTTCAGCACACTTGCCATGACCCTGGCGAATTTAAAAAAAAAAAAAATTTTTTTTAAATGTTTGTAGAGATAAGTCTCCATATGTTGCCCAGGCTGGTTGAACTCCTGGCCTCAAGTGATCCTCCTGCCTCAGCCTCCCAAAGCATTTGTCCATTTTAAAATTGGGTTGTCTCATTGTTACTGAGTTGTAGCAGTTTTTTTAATATATATATTCAGCACACTAAACTCTTATTAGATATGTGATGTGCAAATATTTTTTTCCCATTCTGTAACCTTTTTACTTTCTTAGTAATGTTAAAGTTTTTAATTTTGAAGTCCAATTTATATAATTTTTTAAATTGTTATTTATTATGCTCTTGGTTTCATCTAAAAATACATCGCCAAATTCAGTGTCATAAAGTTTACCCTTATGTTTTAAAATCTAATCTTAAAGACTTTATGTTATGGTCTTAGTTCTTATATTTAGGTTGTTGATCCATTTTAAGTTTATTTTTAAATATGGTGTGAGGTAGGGAGTCCAGCTTAATTATTTTGCAGGTGGATAGCCAGTTGTTTCAGCACTGTTTGTTGAAAAAGACTGTTATTCTCTTATGGAATGGTCTTGTCAGTCTTGTTGAAAATTAATTGCCATCGATGTATCGGTTTATTTCTGGACTCTAACTTCTATTTCCTTGGTCCACGTGTCTATCCTTATGCCAGTGCTATATGTTTTGATTACTGTAGCTTTGTAGCAAGTGTCAAAATAGGGAAGTAAAAGTACTCCAACTTTGTTCTTTTTCAAGAAGGGTTTAGTTCTTAAGGATTCCTTTCAATGCCACATGAATTTTAGGATCAGCTTGTTCATTTATGCAAAACATGCCATTGGAATTTTGATGGGGAGTGCATTTAATCTGTAGATCAATTTATGGAGTACTGCCATCTTTATAATAAGTCTTCCAACTCATCCACACAAAATGTCTTCTTATATGTATGTGCTATATAACAAAGTTTTGGTCAATTACAGACCATGCACATACAGCATTGGTCCCGTAAGATGCGGAACTGGGGCCAGGCGTGGTGGCCCACACCTGTAATCCTAACACTTTGGGAGGCCAAGGTGGGCGGATCACCTGAGGTCAGGAGTTCAACACCAGCCTGACCAACATAGAGAAACCCCATCTCTACTAAAAATACAAAATTAGCCGGATGTGGTGGCTCGTGCCTATGATCATAGCTACTCAGGAGGCTGAGGCAGGAAAATCGCTTGAACCTAAAAGGTGGAGATTGTGGTGAGCCAGTATCATGCCATTGCACTCCAGCCTGGGCAACAAGATCAAAACTCCATCTCAAAAAAAGGAAAAAGGTGGAACTGGAAAATTCCCATCACCTAGTGACACCTTGATGATCCTGACCCCATCTAGGCCTGAATTAATGTGTGTGTTTCTTAGTTTTTGACAAAAATGTTTAAAAAGTAAAAAAAGAAAGAATAAAGTCTATAGGATTAAGATACAAAGAAAGAAAATATTTTTGTCTAGCTTTACAGATGTTTGTGTTTTAAGCTAATTGTTAATACAAAAGAGTCAAAAAGGTTTTTAAAAATTAAAGGTTAGTAAGTTAGAATAAATTAAGGTTAATTTATTATTGAAACAAAAGATTTTGCATAAATTTAGTGGAGTTTAGGGATATACTGTTTATAAAGTATACAGTATTATACAGTCATGTTCTAGGCCTTCATATTCACTCACCACTCATTGGCTCACCCTCACTTGTAGCAACTTCTGGTGCTGCAAACTCTATTCATGGTAAATGCCTTATGCAGTTTTACTATTTTAAATCTTGTATACCATATTTTAAAGCTGTATTTTTTTTTTATATTTAGATAGACAAATACCATTGTGTTACAATTGCCTACAGTATTCAGTATAGTAACATACTGTACAGGTTTGCAGCCTAGGAGCAATAGGCTATACCATAGAGCCCAGGCATGTAGTAGGCTGTATACCGTTTAGGTTTGTGTGCGTATACTCTGATATCCACACAATGATGAAATCGTGTAACAATGCATTTCTCAGAATATGTATTCCTATCATTAAGTCATGCATGAGTGTATTTAGGTCTTTGATTTCTCTTTTTTTCTTTTTCTTTCCTTCTTTTTTTTTTTTTTTTTTTTTTGAAATGGAGTTTTACTCTGTTGCCAAGGCTGGAGTGTAATGGCATGATCTCAGCTCACTGCACCCAGGTTCAAATTATTCTCCAGTCTCAGCCTCCTGAGTAGCTGAGATCACAGGTGCCTGCCACCACAACTGGCTAATTTTTGCATTTTTAGTAGACATGGGGTTTCACCATGTTGATCAGACTGGTCTTAAACTGACCTCATGATCCCGCCTCCTCAGCCTCCCAAAGTGCTGGGATTACAGGTGTGAGCCACCACGCCCAGCCATAGGTCTTTGATTTCTTTCAGCAATGTTTTGGTTTTCAGTGTGCATCTCTTTCACCTTGTCAGTTAATATTATTCCTAGATATTTTATTCTTTCGCATTCTATTGTATGTGAAATTGTTTTCTTAATTTCCTTTTCAGATTGTTTGTTGCTGGTATATAGAAATACCTGATTTTAGCATGTTGATCGTAACACTAAAACTTTGCTAAATTTATTAGCTCTACTAATTTTCTTATGGGTTATTTGGGATTTCCTACATATGGGATCATGTCATCATCAAATGAAGATAATTTGACTTGTTTCTTTCCAATTAGTATGCCCTTTATTGATTTGCGTTGCCCAGTGGTTCTGGCTAGAACTTTGATTACATCATTGATATTGAAGACATGTAGCAGAGAACCCTTGTTCTTAGGAGATGCATGCTAAAGTATTTATAGGAGAAATATTATGGTGTTTGTGATTTACCTTTTCTTTTTGAAACAAAGTCTCGCTCTGTCGCCCAGGCTGGAGTGCAGTGGCACGATCTTGGCTCACTGCAACCTCCTCCTCCTGGGTTGAAGCAATTCTCCTGCCTCAGCCTCCCAAGTAGCTGGGACTGCAGGCATGCACCACCACGCCCGGCTAATTTTTTTGTATTTTTAATAGAGATGGGGTTTCACCATGTTGGCCAGGCTTGTCTTAAACTCCTGACCTCAGATGACTTGCCTGCCTTGGCCTCCCAAAGTGCTGGGATTACAGGAGATTTACTTTCAAATGGTTCCAGAGAAAAACTACCTGTGGAAAGAGAATGTGAAAGCAAATAGAAAAAAATATTAACAAATCGTGAATTTTGTGAAGGGTATAAGCTGTTCATTGTATTATTTTTTCAACTTTTTTTGATCTGAAATTTTTTAAAGTAAATTACGAAATTAAGATTGAAGAGGTGGACTAGATAGAACTTTATAACTAATAGGAAGTAGGAATGGAGAGAGAATGCAAAATTCAGAATGACAACTAGATTTCTTGCTTGATATAGGGGTGTCAGTGAGATAAGGAAGAGAGGCATGTAGAGAGCAATGAGTGTTGTTTGTGCAATGGCACAAATGTTAAAAAAATATATAAAAATAAAAAGAGAGTGATGCTTTGGGCACACTGAATGTGAAGTGGCAGTGTGATAAGTGGAGAAGTCCAGTAGACTGTTGGGTATATAGATGTGAAAGTTCAGTGTTTGACACAGTGAGAAAGGTGGGCTCTGAGTAAGGGCCTATATTAGTTTGCTGGGGTTGCCATAACAGCATAACACAGACTGGGTGGGTTAACCAACAGAAACTTACTTATTTATTTATTTATGAATGAGACAGAGTCTCACTCTGTCACCCTGGCTGGAATGCAGTGGTGTAATCTTGACTCACTGCAACCTCTACCTCCTGGGTTCAAGCAGTTTTCCTGCCTTAGCCCTCCAAGTAGCTGGGACTACAGGCACGTGTCACCATGCCCAGCTAATTTTTGTATTTTTTTTGGTAGAGATGGAGTTTCACCTTTACCATGTTGGCCAGGCTGCTCTTGAACTCCTAACCTCAAGTGATCTACCTGCCTCAGCCTCCCAAAGTGCTAGGATTACAGGTATGAGCCACTATACCCAGCTAGAAATTAATTTTCTTACAGTTCTGAAGGCCAGAAGTCCAAGGTCAAGACGTCAGCAGGATTGCTTTCTTCTGAGGCTCTCTCCTTGTTTATCGGCTGCCATCTGTTCTCTGTGTCTTTCCTCTGTGTCTTTCGTAATCTCTTCTTATAAGGACACCAGTCATTGGATTAATGCCCACCCTGATGACCTCATTTTAACTTAATTACTTTTTTTAAAAACCCTATCTCCAATTACAGTCACATTCTGAGGTACCGAGGGTTAGGACTTAATACACATTTTTAGAGGGACATATTTCAGCCTATCATAACAGGGCCTGAAGGCAGAATCTTTCAGCCATGGAGATCCAGACTAAACAGAATCACCTTTCTGTATTCAGCAGCATTACATTAGTGATCCCAGGTCAAGCACCGTGGCTCATGCCTGTACTCCCAGCACTTTGGGAGGTTGAGGTGGGAGGATTGCTTGAGCCAGGAGTTCAAGATCAGCGTAGGCAACATAGCAAGGCCTCGTCCCTGCAAAAAACTTAAAAAAAAAAATTAGCCAGGTGTGGTGGTGCTCACTTACCATCTCAACTACTTGGGTCCCAGCTTCTCAAAAGGCTGAGTTGGGAGGATCATGTGAGCCCACGAGGTTGAGGCTGCAGTGAGTCATGATCATACCACTGCATTCCAGCCTGGGTAACACAGTGAGACCCTGTCTCAAAAAATAAAAATAGAGGAATCCTAAAAGCAATCAATTTAGGTAAATTTACCCCTAACTTGCTGGTAACCGTATGAGTTTTTCAAGTGTTTTGGGGAACAGGAATATTTTCCAAAGGGAGGTAGAAATACAGAAAGGAAGAGTAGTATGGGAGGAACTAAGTTTGCGCATTTTAGTAAGCTGTCTTCTTTCTGGCCCAGATCAAGGAAACAGGAAGAAAAGAAAAAAAGATCATTTTAGACCCCCCAAAAACTACATTTCAAGGACAATTTCTACTTGTAAGGAAGAAACTAATTTTGAAACATGCCAAGCTGTGTATGGGAAAGGAAGTTAAATCAAGAGCTGAATCTAGGAAAATTCCTTGGCATTATTTCTGCATCTATATCCAGTAGCAAGAATTACAATAGATTTCTCACCCCTTAGGTCAGGGACAAAGGAATGTTTTTGCAAATTTGTGGAAAATAAACTCTGGCATATATTTATTAAACACTTGGTAGGTAGGAAGAAGAGGGGAGGTCAGAAAAAGTGTAAGAATAAATTTTTTTTTTTTTTTTTTTTAATCAGATCAAGTCTCTGCATCAAGGCACTATATATGTTCTTTTGGTCACATGTATTCTTCATAGTTATATGATGTTGGGCAATTTATTCCTCTCTTAGACTCCCCATCTGTAAGATGAAGGTAATACCTTCTTCATAGACTTCTTGTCAGAAATTAACTAATACATGATAAAAGTTAAACAGTTCTTGGTACATAGTAGACTCAATAAATGTGAACTACGTTATCATCACTACCACCACCATCCTCATCATCATTGTCATGCCAGCACCTCTGACTTTGCTCATGTGGTTCTCACTGTGAGCACAGTTATCTTTCTCTGCTCCATCTGCTTGACTTAAGTTGTGCTACTTCTGGGATTTTTTTTCCTGGGAATTCCAACCCAAGCAGACCTTGCTGCAAGACTGAAGCCTGAACCTTGTGCTGAGGTGTTCTGGATTCATTCAAATGGTGGACAGCCCTGGGGAGAGCCCTCAGCAATATCCTTCAAAAAATATATGCTGAGCACTGCTTTTATGTCAGCACTAGCCTAGCAGCAGGAGATACAGAGATGAAGGGTGATGGCCCTTGCTTCCAAGGAATTTTTCATCTTCTGGAAAAAGAAACATAAACAGATAAAGAGATATAACAGAGATATTTAAAAGGTACTGTAATACAGTAAAAGGCAGAAATAATCTAAATGTCTGCATCATCCTCCATCAACCTAAAAATATGCTGGACTATTTTCTATCATTTTTTGTTTTTTGTTTTTTGCTTTTTGATGGAGTTTCACTATGTTGCCCAGGCTGGAGTGCAGTGGCACCATCTTGGCTCACTGCAACCTCCGCCTCCCAAGTAGCTGGGACTACAGGGACCTGCCACCATACCTTGCTGATTTTTGTAATTTTAGTAGAGATAGATGCAGTTTCACCATGTTAGCCAAGCTGGTCTCAAACTCCTGACCTCAAGCAGTCTGTGTGCCTCAGCCTCGCAAAGTGTTGGGATTATAGGCGTGAGCCACCATGCCCAACCTGCGTTTGTAATTTTGATAAATACTGCTACATTGCTCTCTGTAGGATTGTTCCAATTTATACCCCCACTAACAATGTATGGAGTGCCTGAGGCCAGGTGCGGTTGCTCAAGCCTGTAATCCTAGCACTTTGGGAGGCCGAGGCGGGCAGATCACCTGAGGTCAGGAGTTCAAGACTAGTCTGGCCAACATGGTGAAACCTCGTCTCTCAAAAAAAAAGAGAATGCCTGATGCCCTAAAGCCTTGCTAAATGCTGCCAAACTTTGGGATTTTGTCAATCAGAGGAAAAACATGTTATTTCAATGTAGTTTTTTTTTCCTTTTTTTTTTTGAGACAGAGTCTCGCTCCATTGCCAGGCGCCAGATTGGAGTGCCGTGGTGCGATCTGGGCTCACTGCAACCTCCGCCTCCCGGGTTAAAGCGATTCTCCTGCCTCAGCCTCTGGAGTAGCTGGGACTACAGGTGTGCGCCACCATGCCCAGCTAATTTTTGTATTTTTAGTAGAGACGGGGTTTCACCATGTTGGCCAAGATGGTCTTGATCCCTTGATCTCATGATCTGCCCGCCTTGGCCTCCCAAAGTGCTGAGATTATAGGCGTGAGCAACTGTGTCAGGCTTCAATGTAGTTTGTTTATAATTTTGTTATTGTGAATTAAGCATCTTGTCATATATTTTTCTGTTCCTGTCTCATTTTTTTTCTATTGGATTGTTAGTACTCTGTATGTAAGACAAATTAGCCCTGCATAAAAATTCCACATTTTCCCCAATATGTCCCTTCCTTCCTTCCTTCATAATTGTATTAAAATATAATTCATATACTATACAATTCACCCACTTAGAGTGCAAAATTTAATGATGTGAAATATATCTCAGAGTTATGCAACTATCACTACAATCTAACTTTAGAACATTTTCATCCCCCCATAAGGAAACCTTGTGCCCATTAGTAGTCATTTTCTGTCTCTGTTTCCTCAACTCCCCCTCTCCCCACTCCAGCCCATCTGCCCAATCCCAGCCCTAAGTAACCACTAATTCTACCTACATAGATTGGCCTATTCTGAGGCCGGAGCAGTGGCTCAGGCCTGTAATCCCAGCACTTTGGGAGGCCAAGGTGGGTGGATCACCTGAGGTCAGGACTTAAGGATAGCCTGGCCAACATGGTGAAACCCCAACTCTACTAAAAATACAAAAATTAGCCAGGCGCAGTGGCGCACTCTTGTAGTCCCAGCTACTGGGGAGGCTGAGGCAGGAGAATGTGGTGAGCTGAGATAGCACCACTGCATTCCAGGCTGGGCAACAGAGCGAGACTCTGTCTCAAATAATAATAATAATAAAAATATTGGCCTGACCCATTTGGGACATTTCATATAAATGGAATCACACAATATGTAGTCTTTGGCAACTCAGTTCTTTCACTTTGTTTGGTTATTTCTTAAATCTCTTCTAGTTAGAATTTTGTCCCACTGAAACTATTCTTTAAAAAGTCATTTACTATATCTGTCTTGCATTCTTTTGTTTTTCCTCCTATCTCATTAGCTGTACTGTCTGAATCTTCCTTGCTAGTTCCTCTTCCTCTTTCCTCTTGGCATGGGAGTCTCCAGGACAGTCCTTGCTCCTCTTTTCTATCTACACTTCATCTAGTCCCTTGGTGTTGGAGAGACTACTAGCTTTCTGTAAAAGTCTGCTATAGAATTTTGCTTCCAGGAATATGTCATAGACATACTTTCCCTATTCTTCTTTATATTAGTCCGTTTTGTGTTGCCATAAAGGAGTAGCCGAAGCTGAGTAATTTATAAAGGAAAAAGGTTCATTTGGCTCACAGTTCTGCAAGCTGTACAAGAAGCCCGGTGCCAGTGTGTGCTTCTGGTGAGGACTCAGGAAGCTTTTACTCATAGCAGGAGATGAAGAGGGAGCGGATGTGACACATGGCAAGAGAAGGAACAAAAGGGATGCCTGCTCTTTTAAATAACCGACTCTCAACTGGGAACCATGGCTCAACCCTATAATCCCAGCACTTTGGGAGGCTGAGGCCAGTGGATCACTTGAGGTCAGGAATTTGAGACCAGCCTGGCCAACATGGTGAAACCCATCTCTACTAGAAATACAAAAATTAGCAGGATATGGTGTTGCACACCTGTAGTCCTAGCCACTCAGGAGATTAAAGTGGAAGAATCACTTGAACCCAGGAGGTGGAGGTTGCAGTGAGCTGACAGCCACTGCTCTCCAGCCGTGGCAACAGAGCAACACTCCATCTTGATAAGTAATAATAATAATAAATAAATAAACAGCTTTCATGTCAACTAATAGTTGCCATGTCAACTAATAGAGTGAGAACTCATTATTGTGAGGAGGACACCAAACTTTGATTAGGGATCTGCCTCCATGACGTAAGCACCTCCTGCTAAGCCCCATCTCCAACACTAGGGGTCAGCTTTCAACATGAGATTTGGAGGGAACAAACGTTCCTGCTAAAATGTTACAACTAAAAATCCTAGGCATTATATTAGCATATAAAACAAACATCTAAGAGGTACACAAAAGACTTGGAACTCAAGAATCCATCAACACAAAGTGGCAGCTGGCATAGACTACAACATCCCCAACAGAGCCTGCTTTCTCTAGTGAAGGGACCAGGAAAGGGGCAGCCTCACCAGAGAAAATTTTTAGACAATAACCATCTACTCCAGCCAAACACCACAGAAAAAACGATGACCCCCCTAACCCCAGCTATAAAGACTAAGTGATAGCCTACACTTCCATTCTTATGAAACTGAAACAAGGTATCTCAACAATCCCACCAGGGTGATGTCAGAGAAAACAAAGTAGGGAGCTGGAATTTTATCACAGCTTGCCAGTAATGAGCCTCCTCTTGCCTCTTGAGGTGTCAGTGGAGACTGCATGGAGACCCAGGCCTTTTTTTTTTTTAGATGGAGTCTTGTTTTGTTGCCCAGGCTGGAGTGCAGTGGTGCAATCTTGGCTCACTGCAACCTCTGCCTCCTAGGTTCAAGTGATTCTCCTGCCTCGGCTTCCCAAGTAGCTGGAATTACAGGCACTTGCCACCATGCCTGGCTAATTTTTGTATTTTTAGTAGAGACAGGGTTTCACCATGTTGGCCAAGCCGATCTCAAACTTCTGACCTCAGGTGATCTGCCCACCTCAGCCTCCCAAAGTGCTGGGATTACAGCCGTGAGCCACTGCACCCGGCCTAGAACCTGGACTTTTATTTCCACTCATTAGTAAAGAGAAGTGTCCCTCAGATGTCAGGTAGGCAACCTGGATGTCTATCTGGACTGGGCAGTAATGAGGTGATACCCCCTTTTTCCCCCTAGCGGAGTGGTGTCAGAGAAATCCAGTTAAAATAGAAGATTTAAATAAGAGCTGGAGTTGCATAACAATAAATAAATATTTAGGTTTCAATTAAAAATCACTTATGCCAATATCCAATAGATGCCAACATGAACCATCATGCTACCTCACTTCAAACTATACTGCAGGACTACAGTAACCAAAAAAGCATGGTACTATTGGTACAAAAGCAAACACGTAGTCCATTGGAACAGAATAGAGAGCACAAAAATAAGGCTGTTGTACACCTACAACCATCTGATCTTTACAAACCTGACAAAAACAATCAGTGGGGAAAGGACACCATGTTCAATAAATGGTGCTGAGATAATTGGCTAGCCATATACAGATGATTGAAACTGGATCCCTTCCTTAAACCATATGCAAAAGTCAACTCAAGGTGGACTAAAGACTTAACTGTAAAACCCAAAACTGAAAATCCTGGAAAACAACCTAGGAAATATTCTGCACATAGGGAAAAGATTTAATGATGAAGATGCAAAAAGGAATCACAACAAAATCAAATATTGACAGATGGGATTTAATTAAAGAGCTTTTGCACAGTATAAGAAACTATCAACAGAGTAAACAACCTACAGAATGGGAGAAAATCTTTGCAAGCTATGCTTCTGACAAAGGTCTAATATCCAGCATCTATAAAAAACTTAATTTTGCGAGAAAAAAACAATTTGATTAAGAAGTGGACAAAGGACATTAACACTTCTCAAAAGAAGACATACATGCAGCCAACAAGCATATGAGAAAAAAGCTTAAAATCACTGATCATTAGAGAAATCCAAACCCAAATCACAATGGATACCATCTCACACCAGACAGAATGGCTATTATTAAAAAGTAAAAAAAATGTATGTAAGTTGCTGGCAAGGTTGCAGAGGAAAAGAAATGCTTATACACTGTTGGTGTAGGTATAAATTAGTTCAACCATTGTAGAAAACAGTGTGGCGATTCCTTAAAGACTTAGAAACAGAACTGCCATTCAACCCAGCAATTCCATTACTGGGTATGTGCCCAAAGGAATAGAAATCATTGTCAGAAAGACACATGCACATATATATTCATTGCAGCACTATTCACAATAGCAAAGACATTAAATCAACCAAAATGCCCATCAATGGTAGACTGGATAAAGAAAATGTGGGAGCCGGTCATGGTGGCTCATGCCTGTAATACCAGCACTTTGGGAGGCTGAGTCAGGCGGATCATGAGGTCAGGGGTTTGAGACAAGCCTGACCCATATCACATTTTACCCCAACCTGGCTTCCTCCCTCTTCATTTCCTTCTTCAGCGCCACCTCTATTTTGCCAGATTGTTTCTTCATTTTTGAAAGGCTGAACACAAGGCAGAGTGAGGGGAGGAGGAAGACTACAGGCCATTGAGAGGCAGCCCTTCCAGCAGGTACGACAGGTAGCCTCTGACGTGCCCCTGCCTACTCCCTCACAGCCCAGCCGCAAGAGGCTCCTTGGATTGTAGAGTGTAACACTGATCAGTCTCTGACCTTTCTAGCTTCCTGGTTCCAGAGAGTCTGTGGCCAAAGTACCACTTAGGCCCCACCCAGACAGCTGATAATCAGCTTATTTACCAAAGTCTCCCTGGGTACAAGGATTTTCTCATGAAGAGAGGGGTGTGGGTGCTCTCTTGGAGAGGCTATTTGTTATTTGCTGCCTCACACGGGTAACCTTCCACTGCCAGTCCTGTGCTCTCTGGAATGAAAGGGAAAGGTAACAACCACAGGTTGGAACAGAACTGCTTTCCTTTTCTGAGAGAGATTCTCCCTCTGTTGCCCAGGCTGGAGTGCAGAGGCGCGATCTCAGCTCACTGCAACCTCTGTCTCCCAGGTTCAAGCAGTTCTCCTGCCTCAGCCTCCCAAGTAGCTGGGACTACAGACACGCACAACCATCCCAGACTAATTTTTGTATTTTTAGTAGAGATGATGTTTCACCATGTTGGCCAGCCTGCTCTTGAACTCCTGACTTCAAGTGATCCACTCGCTTCCCAAAGTGCTGGGATTACAGGTTGTGAACCACAGCGCCCGGCCAGAACTGCTTGCTTGCTTTTTTTTTTTTTTTTTTTTTTTGAGACGGAGTTTCGCTCTTGTTACCCAGGCTGGAGTGCAATGGCGCGATCTCGGCTCACCGCAACCTCCATCTCCTGGGTTCAGGCAATTCTCCTGCCTCAGCCTCCTGAGTAGCTGGGATTACAGGCACGTGCCACCATGCCCAGCTAATTTTTTTTTTTTTTGTATTTTTTTTAGTAGAGACGGGGTTTCACCATGTTGACCAGGATGGTCTCGATCTCTCGACCTCGTGATCCACCCACCTCGGCCTCCCAAAGTGCTGGGATTACAGGCTTGAGCCACCGCGCCCGGCCCAGAACTGCTTTCTTATAGGTACCCATAGGTACCTCCCTCACCAACTTGTGTTCTTGCAGCTCTCAGCTATGTTGGTGCTTGTGGGGACAATCACATGAAGCCCTTTGCTTCTTTGATTAAAAACAAAAACAAAAACAAAAACCTCTTTGTTTGTTTTTTAAGATGGGGTTTCACTCCTGTTGCCCAGGGTGGAGTGCAATGGTGTGATCTCAGCTCACGACAACCTCTGCCTCCCAGGTTCAAGCAATTCTCCTTCCTCAGCCTCCTGAGTAGCTGGGACTACAGTCATGCACTACCATGCATGGCTAATTCTTTTTTTTTTTTTTTTTGTATTTTTAGTAGAGATGGGGTTTCTCCATGTTGGTCAGGCTGGTCTCGAACTCCTGATCTCAGGTGATCTGACCGCCTTGGCCTCTCAAAGTGCTGGGATTACAGGCATGAGCCACTATGCCCAGCCAAAAAACCCTCTTTTATTATGAAAATTTTAAGACAGGTACAGAGTAGAGAGACTAGTTTAATGTGTTTTCCACCTACTTTTCACAATTATCCAATTGAAGCCAGTGTTGCTCCATCTATACCCCCATAGCGACATGCTCCTCCTTTATTTCAAAGCAAATCTTAGATCATATACTTTTTGGGTAAATATTTCAGTATGTATCTCGAAACAACAATTTACCTTTTTTGTTTCTTTTTGTTTTGCTCAAGTTTATTATTGAGGTATAATTTACATACGGTAAGTAACCCTTTTTAGGTTAATTTTGAGGTTTTATAAACTAATTCAGTCATAGAACCATCACAATCAGGATGTAGAACAGTTCTGTCACTTCTCCAAATTCTCCTATAACCCTTTGCAGTGAATTCCACCCCCCCACCAACCCCCATGCAACCACACATCTGTTTTCTATTCCTATAGTTTTATATTTTTCGGAATGTCATAAACACAGAACATCCTACTGTATGTAGCCCTTTGAAATATCACTTTTAAAAACATAACCATCATACTATGATCACATCCCCTCATTCAATAATTCTCTAATATCATCAGATACCCAGTACTCACATTTCCACACTGTCCTAAGAAGAATTTCTTTACAAACCGGGTTAGGATCTGCAAAAGGCCTGCACATTGCGATTGGTGTTTTGTCTCTCAGGTCTCTTTTAATCTATAGGTTTCCTCTCCATCTTTTGTTTAACAAATTAGGCTGTGATAGTTTCTCATAATCTGGATTTTATCAACCGTATCTGCATGATTGTCATTTCTTCTGTTCCCGGTAGTCTTTCTAAAAATATGGTCCATGGACCAGCAGCATCTGCATCACCTGGGAGTTTGCTAGAAATGCAGAATCTCGACCCCACTCAAGACTGTTGAATCAGACTCTGCATTATTAACATTCAACAAGATCCCTGGCCAGGTGCAGTGGCTCACACCTGTAATCCCAAAACTTTGGGAGGCCAAGGTGGGTTCATTTGAGGTCAAGAGTTCGAGACCAGCCTGGCCAACATGGTGAAATCCCATCGCTACTAAAAATAGAAAAATTCGGCCGGCCACGGTGGCTCACGCCTGTAATCCCAGCACTTTGGGAGGCCGAGATGGGTGGATCACGAGGTCAAGAGATTGAGACCATCTGGTCAACATGGTGAAACCCCGTCTCCACTAAAAATACAAAAATTAGCTGGGCATGGTGGCGTGTGCCTGTAGTCCCAGCTACTCGGGAGGCTGAGGCAGGAGAATTGCTTGAACCCAGGAGACAGAGGTTGCAGTGAGCCGCGATTGTGCCACTGCACTCCAGCCTGGGTAACGAGCGAAACTTCGTCTCAAAAAAAAGAAAAAAATACAAAAATTCCCCAGGTGTGGCACATGCCTGTAATCCCAGCTACTCAGCAGGCTGAGGCAGGAGAATCCCTTGAACCTAGGGGTGGAGGGACGGAGGTTGCAGTGAGACGAGATTGTGCCATTGCACTCCAGCTTGGGTGACAGAACAAGACTCAGTCTCAAAAAAAAAAAAAAAAAAAAAAAAAAAAAAAAAAGATCTCCACCTGATTCTGTCCCTGTAAACCCTGTAAAATGGCACTGAGACCTAGCGTGTTGATCTGGTTTAGGTTGGTTTGTGTGTTTTTTTTTCAAACCTGTTGTCGGCATTGCACCCCTCCTGTCTCAGCCCTGCCCACCTGCTCCTCTCTATCTAGGTCTCTCTGACTGCTCCTCTTCAGCTAGGACGTGTATCACCTCATAACTCAGGATTCTATAAATGTAAGTGTTTCCAAGGAGACACATTCCATACATTCCCCCACAGTCCTTTATTCTATTTGTCTACTACGGCTTTCAGATATTTCATCTATCCTCCTGATTCACAAAATCTCTCTAATCCTGACCTGTCTGTGGTCTCCTAACTTGCCTTTTCAGTTGCCAAGGGAATATCTCTCTCCAGGTATTCTTTGCTGCTAATACTAATTCTCACTAGCCTGCACCTTCAACTCAGCAAGTGAAAACCTAAATCACTACGTTCCCTTTTGTATTAGTAACATTTTCTGATCACTCAGCCTACACAATTTGAAGGCTGTCTTCTATTTTTTCTGCTCTTTCATGTCTTGTCTCTAATCCGTAGTTTGGCTTTATTAATTCTCCTGTATTTGTCAACCTTCATTACGTTATGCTGGGGTAAGAGAAAATCCTTCCAAATCTTAGTGGTTTGCAATGCAAAGTTTTTTATTTTTTGTTTATGTTATATGTTGGCTGTGGGTTAACTGAAGCACTGGTCTTTTTCATTCCAGGATCCTCTAGACTGAAGAGCAGCCCCAATTTGGGATACAGCAGAGGGAATAAAAAGGAATGGTAAAACTAGGAATAGTTTTCAAAGCTTAGTCATGGTGTAAAAATCAGTTTCATAGCTGATATGGTTTGGCTGTATCAAATTCAAATCTCATATTGAATTTCCATGTGTTGTGGGAGGGACCCTATGGGAGGTAATTGAATCATCAGAGCAGGTCTTTTCCATGCTGTTCTTGTAATAGTAAGTCTCACGAGATCTGATTGTTATTTCAAGTTAGAGTTTTCCTGCATAAGCTCTATTTTTGCCTGCTGCCATCCATGTAAGACATGACTTTCTGCTCCTTGTCTTCTGCCATCATTGTGAGCCCTTCACAGCCATGTGGAACTGTGGGTTCAATAAACCTCTTTCTTTTGTAAATTGCCCAGTCTCGGGTATGTCTTTAACAGTAGCGTGAAAAGGGATTAATACAATGATCATACAAATGACAAAGCCAACTCCCATATTCATGGACTAAGAAAGTATGTAAAATATCTGGACTCAGTAGTCTGATCTACCACAGCTGCCATTTAGTATTTCAGTTGCATCCCTTGTTCCAATTTCTTTTACCCCTGCCTAAAACTTCACTTCTCTCAGCTTCCTCAGGGAAGCCTTCTCTGATGCCCTCAAACTGGGTCACATCTACTGCTGTTGGCTGTTGTGAACTTGTACTTCTTCATGACACACGTGACACAACTGCAATATTTACACGCTGATTTAATTTCTGACTTCTCCTAGACTGAAAGCTCTGTGAGGGTAGAGGCAGTGTCTGTTTTTCTCTCCTATGTCTGTCATAGAACAGCATGTAAAGGAATGAATGAATGCCTTAGTCATGCCCATATTATCCTTTACCTGGTTTACTGAAAGACCTTACCAGTAGTTTTAGAAATCTAATTTATTTTTCTGCCATCAGAATTTTCCTCCTTAAAGATTTACTCTTGGCCAGGTGTGGTGGCTCACACCTGTAATCTCAGCACTTTGGGAGGTTGAGGCAGATGGATCATTTGAGCTCAGGAGTTCAAGACCAGCCTGGCCAACATGCTGAAACCTCCTCTCTACTAAAAGTACAAAAATTAGCTGGGCGTGGTGGTGTGTGCCTATAATCCCAGCTACTTGGGAGGCTGGGGCAGAGGATTGCTTGAACCCAGGAGGTGGAGGTTGCAGTGAGTTGAGATAGTGACAATGTACTCCAGCCTGTGTCAAAAAAAAAAAAAAAAGACTTTTCAAATCATCTGTTGGTTTTCTAGGTCAGATTCTGCTTCTGAAGTTTCCTGATTGTGTATGCTTTCTCAGACCTCTATTCTTCTGCATGGGCTGTTCCTTCTGTAGGACTTGCTCCCTCCCCCAAGCGCTCTCCCTGGGAAAATCCGATTCATCTATAAACCTCAGTTCTGAGGCTACCTCCTCTGTCAAACCTCCCATGATGCTCAGTGCAGACTTGGGCCCCTGCCCCTCTTCTTCCATGTATGCTTCTCCATTTTAGCAGTTATCATATTTCAGTCTAATGGTTTGTGTGCCTCTTCTAGAATAAGTTCCATGAGGCCACACCAGTATTTTATTGGTCATATATTGTCTAAAGCAAATGTTCAAAAATTGCTTGTTGCATCTTTGCAAGCTATGATTCTCAGAGTAATGCCTTATCTAGCCAGAAGCAGAAGTCAAAACACACTTAAATTCTTTGCCCTTCAGGAATTGGCCATTAGAATTTACTTACTCTTATGGATTTTACACCCAACATTGTGGCTTTCTAGTGCAGATTAGAAAAAGGGGAGAGGTTAACATTGTGGTTTTCTAGTGCTGATTGGAAAAAGGAGAGAGGGAACAGCAGAGTGGTGCAATGGAAGTGTGCTGGGCTCACAACCCAGAAGTTGATGGATGGAAACCATCCTTTGCTACCTTTGTGATCTTGGCTGGGTGTGTCAGCTCACACCTGTAATCCCAGCACTTTGGGAGGCGAAGGTGGGAGGATCGCTTGAGACCAGTCTGGGCAACATAGCAAGACCCTGTCTCTATAAAAAGGAAACAATCCCAAGAGAGGCACTTCTAAATAGAGGCCTACTGACAACAGCAGAAGTTACCACCAATGGCCTGTCAGTAAAGGAGTGGCGCCTGTCCGAGCTAATATAAGCGCCTTCTGCAGTGGCTGCAACAGTGTTTCCCCAGTGAGGACCTGCTTCCTACAGCTCTCATCTACAAGTCTGAGCCTGAAAACTGCCTCAGATTTTAGCAAAACAAGCAGTCTTGCTGGCTTCTCCTGTCTTCCTCTGAGCTGAAGGGGTCCAGGGCAGACTCAGAGCCCCTGGTTTTCTTAGCATGAGCCTGAGCATGAGTCAGAATTACCTGAGGGCTTGTGAAGCAAAAGGTTGCTGGGCTCCATTCTGATTCAATAGTTCTAGGGTGGGGACTGGACATCTCCCATTAGTTAGTAAAAGATTCCCAGGGGATGCTGCTGCTTCTAGGCTGGCCTTAAGAACCACTGGCCTAAACAGTGAGCCAAAAGCAGGACCACAGTGAAAAACTCCAGCCAAACAGGAAAGAAAACTTCATCTTTGATCCGGTACTTCTTGCTTCATTTACACAGGTACCTGTGTTTTTTTCCCCAGGGAAGATTTTGTGACTTGATAATTTCCACTTGTGGAACCAGTTGAACTGGCTATTTACTATCAGGTATTTACTTATACCAAGTAAATATTGTTATATACTATGTAAAAATAGAAGGTGCTGGCATTCTGAATTTTTTGCAAGGGCTGTTCCTCCAAACCTGCTGCTTCGTGGATCTGTATCACTGAGTCATACGTAGGCCAAAAGCATTGTAAGCCAAATCGTTGGAATTCAGTAGTTCTGTTGCCTGCTGTCACTATATCCTTTCCCCGACAAACTCAGTTTACAGTAGACATCAGAATTTTATATTCGACCACTAGCAGTAGTTGCTAATGCATCATGCAATTAATATAAATCATTTTAAAATTTATAACCTCCTGATAGGCCCTCATGTTCAATTACTAAATGTATTTATTTTTAAAATGTTGGCTGGATACAGCAGCTCACTCCTATAATCCTAGCACTTTGGGAGGCTCAAGGGATCACTTGAACCTGAGAGTTTGAGACCAGCCTGGGCAACACGATGAAACCTGCTTTCTACAAAACATACAAAATTTAGCTGGGCATTGTGGTGCACCCTTGTGGTCCAGCTACTCATGAGGCTGAGGTAGGAGGATCGCTTGAGTCTCGGAGGTCAAGGCTGCAGTGAGCTGTAATTGCACTGCTACACTCCAACCCCAGTAACAGAGTGATACCCTGTCTCAAAAAAACAAAAACAAAACAAAAAACCAGTTAACAATGTTAACAATGGGGAGAGCTATGAAAACAACATTTTAGAGACAGTGTGACTCAAGAACTATCTCTGTGCAGTTGCAGCTAGAAGGAACCAAGGTGGCTGACTTTGATTTTGAACTAGAATTGTCACTGACAATAGGAGTTACTGTGGAGGATGAAAAACTCCCATCATTCCCTTAGCAAGACTTGAAAAGAAGGATGAATTATGTTCAGCAAATTTAATATTTCACAGTGCTAAAACTCATGTTATTTTGCATTGTTAAATCTCTGAAATCCTGATGCATTTACCATGGATGGCATTTTAGGATTATGGTTGGCGAGGTCATGGTTGTAATGTGGTGTCACTGCCTGCACATGTACAAACTTGGTGGTTATTCCTGGTGGGATGACTTGGCCACTCTAATCTCCATGTTTCTCTCAACAGATTATATAAGGACCATCTGGAAAAGACACATGCTGCCTGTTGTCTGGAAACCTTCCACTGACACTTTCAGGTAAGATCAGGAAAGTCCCATCATTAAAATTTGTAAGACAGGTGTCAGTAGTTTGCAAGAAAACAGTAGCGGGGAATGCTGCATTATTAGTACGTAGTAATTAAGGACACAGAGGACATTTCTATATGAACGACACAGATACCAACGACTATAAGCTGAAAAATGACTCAGAAGAAGAATAGAGATTCTGAATGTAAAGAAATTACAGATTTTTTTTTTTTTTTTTGAGACAGAGCCTCACTCTTGCCACCCAGGCTGGAGTGTAATGATGAGATCTCGGCTCACTGCAACCTCTGCTTCCCAGGTTCAAGCAATTCTCCTTCCTCAGCCTTCTGAGTAGCTGGAATTACAGGTGTGTGCCACCACCTCTCACTAATTTTTGTATTTTTAATAGAGACAGGGTTTCACCATGTTGGTCATGCTGGTCTGAAACTCCTGACCTCATGATCTGCTCACCTCGGCCTCCCAAGGTGCTGAGTTAACAGGTGTAAGCCACCATGCCTAGCCTTTTAAAAATTACAGGAATTCTTTAATGAATTTATTTTTGCTTATACTTTCCTTCTTATGTATGCACAAGAGATGTATGATAACAATGTAGGTCTAAGTCTGTGCTCGCTCACCAAAAGTAATAAAAAAAATTACAAATAGTTTAATTGGGAATTTTTTTTTCTCTTTTTTTTTTTTTTTTTTTGAGATGGAGTCTCGCTGTGTTGCCCAAGCTAGAGTGCAATGGTGCGATCTCAGCTCACTGCAACCTTTGCACCCTGGGTTCAAGCAATTCTGCCTCAGCCTCCCGCCATAGCTGGGACAAGTTGGCCAGTCTGGTCTCAAACTCCAGACCTCAGGTGATCTGCCTGCCTTGGCCTCCCAAAGTGCTGGGATTACAGGCGTGAGCCACTTCACTGAGCCAGGAATACTTTTTAACAGCAGCTTTTAATCTTTTTAGTCTGAGGACCCCTTCACACACTTAAAAAATATTGAGAACACTGGAGAACTTGTGGTTAATGTGGTAATATCAATAGTTACCATATTAGAAATTTAAACAGACTTTTTTTTTTTTTTTTTGAGACGGAGTTTCGCTCTTGTTACCCAGGCTGGAGTGCAATGGCGCGATCTCGGCTCACCGCAACCTCCGCCTCCTGGGTTCAGGCAATTCTCCTGCCTCAGCCTCCTGAGTAGCTGGGATTACAGGCACGCACCACCATGCCCAGCTAGTTTTTTGTATTTTTAGTAGAGACGGGGTTTCACCATGTTGACCAGGATGGTCTCCATCTCTCGACCTCGTGATCCACCCGCCTCGGCCTCCCAAAGTGCTGGGATTACAGGCTTGAGCCACCGCGCCCGGCCCTAAACAGACTTTTAATACTGAAGAATCACAAGCACATGTTCCATTAGCTGTCAGAGAGATAATGACATCACACATCATGTATCCTCTGGGAAACTCTAGTATACACAGGTAAGAGAATGGGAATGAAAAGAAAAAGGGGAACCACAGTTTGAGAATCACTGGCATAGAAAATAATGGTTTTGAAAAATATTATATTTTGATGAATATGGATGTATTTCCAAGTAAAATGTTTTTGGAAAAAGTAAAATATTGACTATGTGGAAAATTCTATTGTTGAACAGCTGGGTAGCATTTTGAGACCCAGAAATTAACGGATGCATTTTTCTTCTGTGGCTGTGGGAAACATCTACCCCCAACAGCCCTTCTTAGGTGGTGAGCTCACACTGGGTATTCTGCAGGTCTGGTTAATTCGACCCTTGGAGAAGGTAAGAATGTATCTTCCTCCTGGGTTATGGAACGCAGTGGAATTGCCTGTCAAGCAGGAAGAAAGGATAGAAGTTGGGACAAAGATGAAAGGAGGGGTGTGGTTTGGCCCCTCGGGGACAAACCTGGATTTTCTGGAGACTAGGAGAGGAGACAGGGCTTGCAGTTTCTGTCAGTGATGGAGATCTCTGGGGATTTGCACATGGCTCTGTGGGTACCGGTGGGCAGACAAACACTTGGTGGACAGGACAACTGAAGCACAATACAGGGTCCTGCTGGGCAGTCAGGCCCAGAGAGAGGGCAGACCCCGGGGAGCTGCTGGCCTTTAGGGTACCCTGTGGGTCCGAGCAAGACGTCCTAATGACAGTCACCTGCCCACGGCCTCTTCTGCTGCTGTCCTGACCTGGATTCCTACAGTCTTCCAAGGAAGGCGAACGGGAGCCACCACATACACACACAGGGTGGCTTTCTTCCAGGGATCCTGGGAACCAGATTGGCTTTCATTTAGAAACCGTACAACAGTTACAGAAGCAAAGGAAAGTAGTTATAACTGGATCCGATAACATCTTGCCTGAATTGAATTTCCAGGTCTGTCGCCGAATGGAAGGACGTTGCTAATAAAAGTACCTCACAGGATCTCTGCTGGGCACACTGAGTGATAGATACATGGAAGCTCTTCAGACAGCACTTGGCATATGTATGTTATCACCTCTTGAACCTCGATGTCTTGGAGATGTCATAGCTGTCACACAACATCCTCTGCGGTTTGGGATGGCTGACGTTGGACCCTTTGCCGAAGTCCCCATATCCTAGGCTAGATTAAACCCTAAAGGTGGAGCCAAGGGGAGGGAGGGCAGGAACGTGCTCTAAATAGAAGTGCTCCCCCGGGAAAGGGGCGGCTCAGCCTGCTCCGGCAGCCGGGAAGATCTTCTGCCACAGCGACGGCAGCAAGTGGCCTCCAGCTTCTGAGGGGTGTGAGCACTGGCGTCCAATGTCCGGCGCAGCAAAATCGCTGCAGACTCTACCTGAATCCAGACAGGTCCGGGTCCTCGGGTTTATTTTTGTTTTGTATTTTTTTGCCAGGGAGAGCTCTGGCGCTCCTTCAATCCGAGGGCGCCTGCGAGCCAGAGCCAGGAGATGGGCGTGGGCAGAGGTGGTTAGCACCGTCGAGCTCGCGGCCACCTGCAGGGTGCTGAGAAGTCTGGAAGCGTCCGGAGCCGGTCCCCGCCTCCGGGCGCCCCACCTCGGACCCCTCCTTCCGCGCGGGTCCCGCCCCATAGCGGGCGTGGCCGCACGGGGGAGGGCGGGGCCTGGGCGGGTCTGCGAGCGAGGCACGTCCCGCAGGCGAGGCGGGGCGGAGCGCGGGAGGCCGGCTGCGAGGCGCACATCCGGCGGCCGCCGGGTACTTCACAAAGCCGCTGTGGCCGCGGGTTTCCTCCGCAGCAGCTCTGGGCTCTTCTTGGCTGCGGGAGCAGCTGCTCCAATGCCCCAGAGTGGCCATGGGCGCCCCGCACTGGTGGGACCAGCTGCAGGCTGGCAGCTCGGAGGTGGACTGGTGCGAGGACAACTACACCATCGTGCCTGCCATCGCTGAGTTCTACAACACGGTGCGGGGCGCGGGAGCGGGGAGGGCAGGCGGGCCGGCGGGAGGGGGCTGTCCCCACGCCGCAGCGTCTGGAAGCTGGACGTGGGTCTCTGCGCGTATCTGGGCCATTCTCTCCAGGGGCTGAGTCAGTCCACACCCCCTCCTCGGCGCGCTCCTTCCAGTTCTGCATCTGTCCTCCTCTCCTGTCCCCATTCCCGAAGGCTGGGCTTATCTTCCTCCTCCTGTCATTTTTTTGGTGATGGTCTTATTGTCTTCTTGTTCGGCCCTCACCAGTCCAGGAACCAGGGGTCTGTGTCAGCCCATTCTCCTCGTTTGGGTCAGTTAGGGGCGGTGAACCTGCCAGAACCACTCTCTTCCTCCCCTGGGATCTCTGTGGCGTGACGCACTTGGGTCGCATTGTGCATTTTTGCCCTGAATACCTACCTACTCTCGGAGTGCTGGGAAGAGCACGCCCCCGGCTGGTCCCTGCGGCGGGCCCACTCCCACCAGGCTGACTTGCTCCACCCCCAAGAACATGCCTATGGTGGACGAGTTATTTTTGGTCAGAATCAAGTTAATTACGACTTGTTCTTTTTTTTTTTTTCTTGCCTTTAGTGTCCATTCTTGCGTGAGCCCCTAATTCAGCTCCGCCCAGGACTGTGCTTTCTCCAGTTCTGAAGTCTGACGGGTGAAAGGAAAGTTTGGGAGTGATAACATGGGGGTTTTGGACTTATATAGGTCCCTAGCTAAAGGCGAGCAGAAACTTCCCCATTGCAGAATCTTGTGTGTTTTTAGTTCTTGTGGTAACCGGGAAGGGTTGCAGCTGGGAAAGGAAATGCCTCTTCTTTTCTCTATGTCCATGGCTTGGAGTCCTGGTACCGACTGTGAGACTTTGCGTGATCATTTCTGTGGCTTATCTTTTCACTGCCCAAACTAGGAAAACGGGAACTCTTGGTTTGGGTCATTGTGAATTCCAGGTTGTTGTTTAGGGCTTTTCCTTTTAGAATTGCTAGAATGTCTTCGGCAGGAGTCAGGTAGCTTACTTCCTGCAAGGATCTCAGATGATCTATCTAGTCCCTGTCCTTTATACATGTGATGAGAAAACTGGGCTCTTGAAGAGGGAGCTGTCATGCTCACATTTCCAGCATGGCTGGGGTCTCAATCCAGAAGTCTGGCTTCTCCCTCTCCTCAGTGCTGAAATCCATGGCTGGTTTCCACACAAACGCTCCAGCTTATTTTTTTATGATTAGGTTAGTTCCTTAAGAAAACCTGAGGTTGGGCATTGTGGTTCACACCTTTATTCCTAGAGCTTTGGGAGGTCAAGGCGGATGAATCGCTTGAATCTAGGAGTTCTGGCAACATGGCGAAAGCTCATCTCTGCAAAAAAATACAAAAATTATCTGGATGTGTAATGCACACCTGTCATCCCAGCTACTTGGGAAGATAAGGTGGGAAGATCACCTGAGCCCGGGCGTTGGAGGCTGCAGTGAACCGAGATCGTGCCACTTCACTCCAGCCTGGGAAACAGGGTCTCAAAGAAAACCTGGCTATCTGCTGTCCACAGATACTGTGAAAGACAGTGGAAGTGGCCATGACTTATCTATTGCATAACCTCTCAGAGCATGCTATCAGGGGTAAATAGTTGCACAAAGAGGATGGGCTGGAGTAGTGCTGGGTACTTTCAATAAGGAGAAACACCAGTGGTAACACAAGTTGTCCATTTGTAAATGATAGTGAGAGAATAAAGATTTCACCAGAGTTCAAGAAGAAATGACAGCTTGGTGACAGGTTCTCACATACATAGCATGGTTATTATCTGTGGAGTCTGGGGTCTGCAGAGAGGGTCTGGCTTGGTTATTTTGGTCAAAAAAGCTACTGTATGGTTTCTCTGAGTCTGCCTTGAAAAGCCCCATAGTCCTGGATAAAAGGGAGAGTTTGTCTTTACTTTTAATCCAGTCCCATTGGAGCTGTTATTCTATGTAGTGAGTGCTAAAGTCTTTTTCAGAAATGAACTGTTGATCTTCAACTGCAGTGTCTAGCCGAGTAGCCCAGCTGGCCCATCTGACTAACTTTGTTCCTTGGAATACTCTTAAACCACAAAATTTTCTCTGGCAAAGCAGAGCACATAAGGTCTCAGAGTATAAGTTCACTGCCTAACTTTGTTGAGTGTAGGTGTCCAAATAATTTAGCAAAAAAAGTTTCTTCCCCTCTGTTCTTATTTTTTAAATTATTATTATTATTTTTGAGACAGTCTTGGTCTGTCCTAGGCTTGAGTGCTGTGGTGCTATCTTGGCTCACTGCTACCTCCACCTCCCGGGTTCAAGTGATTCTCCCAGCTCAGCCTCCCAAAGTGCTGGGATTACAGGCGTGAAGCACCATGCCTGGCCTTCTCCTCTGTTCTTACGTACTATTTATATTCTGATGCTTATCACAGGACATTCCTTGCTTATCTTACTCCTGTGTTTAAAAGACTGTGAACTATTACATGGTGATAAATATCCTCTTAAATCCTCATAATAAGGCAACAGGTCTAACTACTCAGTTTATAGAAAACTAATAATCATTACCTGTTTTGAGAAAAAGTTGGAGGAATTGACAATGTTAAATCAGGAGAAGACTGGGAGAGGGATCTAGAACCTTCTTAATGGGTCTTGGGGTAGCAGCACATCACTATTACAACTTCAGATGCTACTGGCTACCATTACTTATTTGCTATGTGTTGAAGCTGTGCTGGGTACTCTATACTCACCCTAGATAGTGGATGCTATTTATTATATCCATTTGATAAAGGTAGAAATTGGGGCCTAGAGAGTTTATGTTACTCGCTGTGGTCAAGAGCATAGCACAGCTGAAGTCAGAACTTGGTCCATTTGACTCTACCAAGAGAGTTGTCTTGAAGATATAAATGCTACTGTAACTAACTTAGATTTATCTATTTGGCATAGAATAGATTTTATTATTTAGTCTTTCCTTAACTTAAAACTCCTGTGTTGGGACCATTTTATCTTTAAGATAAAACTCATAATGTTTGATATGAAAAAAGTTTACTTAAAGTAATTTTTTAAAATGCTGTTTATATTGGCTGGGGGTGGTGGCTCACACCTGTAATCCCAGCACTTTAGGAGGCCATGGCCGGCACATCAAGAGGTCAGGAGATTGAGATTATCCTGGCCAACATGGTGAAACCATGTCTCTACTAAAAAGACAAAAATTAGCTGGGCATGGTGGCACGCGCCTGTAGTCCCAGCTACTCGGGAGACTGAGGCAGGAGAATCGCTTGAACCCAGGAGGTGGAGATTGCAGTGAGCCCAGATTGCACCACTGCATTCTAGCCTGGCAACAGAGCAGGACTCTGTCTCAAAATAAATAAATAAATAAATAAATAAATAAAGGCTGTTTATTGTGAAAGTAATATAATCATGGCAAAAAATTTAGAGTATCTAAGTTATAGAGTGAAAAATACCCTTCTGCATCTTTCTAGATATTTTCTAGGCATGTAAAAAGCGCATATATCTGTGTCTGCATATAAAATATGCATGTATAAGGCTAGGCATGGTGGCTCATGCCTGTAATCCCAGCACTTTGGGAGGCTGAGGTGGGCCAGGAGGATAGGGTGGTGGTTTTTGCAAGAAGGCTTCTGAATAGGGTGGCCAAACTCATCCTCGGTTTTTGCCTGAGACTTTTCTGATTTTTTTTTTTTTTTTTTTTTTTTTTTTGACACGGAGTTTCGCCTTTGTTACCCAGGCTGGAGTGCAATGGCGCGATCTCGGCTCACCGCAACCTCCGCCTCCTGGGCTCAGGCAATTCTCCTGCCTCAGCCTCCTGAGTAGCTGGGATTACAGGCACGTGCCACCGTGCCCAGCTAATTTTTTGCGCTTTTAGTAGAGACGGGGTTTCACCATGTTGACCAGGATGGTCTCGATCTCTCGACCTCGTGATCCACCCGCCTCGGCCTCCCAAAGTGCTGGATTACAGGCTTGAGCCACCGCGCCCGGCGACTTTTCTGATTTTAATACTGAAAGTCCCATGCCCTGGAAGCCTTCTCAGTCCCAGGCAAAGCAGGACAGTTGGTCATCCCAGGGGCAGAAGTTAAACGATGGAATGGGTAGTTAGGAATCAGCACTCAATTAAGATGCATAGGCAATCCACTCAGCCAGTATAAAAGTCCTTATCTGTTTATGAATCTGGTGTCCAGAATATGTATAGCCTGTTGTTTTGTCTTTATTTACCCTCTGACTGGAAAGTGCATATTCAGATGTATCAGGATGAGACAGCAGTATGTTCATGAGATTATTTTGTAGCAAATGTTATGTGGAAATTCATAGAATGAGGAACTTTCTAAGGAAATAATTAATACATTTTTTAAAACTGTGGGCTAGGCACAGTGGCTCACGCCTCTAATCCTAGTACTTTGGGAGGCTGAGGCTGGCAGATCACTTGAGACCAGTCTGAGCCACATGGTGAAACCGTGTCACTACAAAAAGTGCAAAAATTAGCTGGACATGATGGCACATGCCTGTGGTCTCAGTTAGAAGGCTTAGATCAAGGCTGCAGTGAGCTGTGAGTGTGCTATAATCTAACAGTAGGCTTTAAAATATATTCCTTGACTGAACTATACTACAATTTCAGTGACCCATAAAATTTTGAGGGGAAGTTTATTTCTCAGTAGAGATGGAGCCATGAGTCTATTTTTAAACCATGACTGGTTTGCTTTTTTACATTTCTTTTGGTGTTCCTTCATCTTTTTGTCTTAGTCTCCTACTAATTTGTTCTTTTTCTTTCCATATATTGATGTCTTTAAAAGGTACAGTGGGGGCCAGCCAGCCTTGGTAGATGGCGTAGACAGAAGCAATAATGTAATTTCAGTATTATATGGAGGCATATGGCAAAATAGTGCTTCTAAGTGGTGCTTCTAATACGCACATTTAAAGAAAATGTTTGGGCCGGGTGCAGTGACTCATGCCTGTAATCCCAGCACTTTGGGAGGCCGAGACAGGCTGATCACTTGAAGTCAGGAGTTTGAGACCAGCCTGGCCAACATGGTGAAACCCCGTCTCTACTAAAAAAATACAAAAAATTAGACGGGCATGGTGGCATTCACCTATAGTTCCAGCTACTTAAGGGGAGGCTGAATCAGGAAAATTGCTTGAACCTGGGAGGCAGATGTTGCAGTTAGCCAAGATTGTGCCACTGCACTCCAGCCTGGGTGACAGAATGAGACTCCATCTAAAATAATAGTAATAATAATAATAATTTTTTTAAAAAAGAAAATGTTTGACATATCATACTTTCACTGTAGGTGTTATATATGACTTCATGCCTTTGCAAATAATATATTAATACATTTAAAAGTGCTTAGTGTATGCATTGCTGGTGGAAATATAACCTAAGAAAGTGTTAGGGAACAGCTTGGCAGTAGATAGTTGCACTTAGAAGCAAGTTAGATTGAGAGGACTCAAGGCACTAAAGATCCTCTGGGGTAAAAATCACAATGCATTGTATTTTCAGCATTATAAGTGGGACTGTAAATTGATGTTCCTTCCACTGGAAAATGGCTAAACTGCTGCCATCTGCCTCACTTGCAGGAAGTGAACTAAATCTGTATTATCTATGATGAAAAGGTTTACAGGGCATATTGTTGAAGGAGAAAAGAAAGCTGTACAATGGGAATGTTACAAGATGTGACATATATGTACCTATTCATGTAATTGTGAAGAAAATGAGAACAGAGGTTATCTCTGGAGAAGAAGCTAGAAAGGAAACTTTATTTATTCCTTTTTTACAAGAATACATTCATGTATATGAAGAAAGAAAGATCAGGTTTTAAGTTATCCATGGTATAACAATTCTATTTTTCTTCCCCTCTTTCTTTACTTTCTTGACCCCCCTTCATCTCCTCCCTCTCCCCATTCATCTCCTTTTTTTCCTTTTATTTCTGTGTTTAACAAGAGGAAAGCCATGTTTACGTTAAAGCCAAGAAACTGGTCATATGTGTGCACAGTGTGCGATGCACAGTGGGTGATGCGATTCACAATTTTTAGATGCTAATGGAGTTAAGACACGGAGGTCAGAATGTGGTTGGATGGATTGGGGTTGAAAATCAGCTGGGGGCAGTGGAAGGAGCCCGGCGCTGTGGAAATTGGCTCTCTGACTTAGCCAGCCTTGGAGCTTTTCAGTGCTCTCAGCTATATCCCTTTGTAAAACAAGGATGGTTTTTATTTTATTTTATTTTTTTGAGACAGAGTTTCACTCTTGTCACCCAGGCTGGAGTGCAGTGACGCAAGCTCAGCTCACTGCACCTCTGCCTCCCCAGTTTAAGTGATTTTCCTGCCTCAGCCTTTCCAGTAGCTGGGATTACAGGTGCCCAGCTAATTTTTTTTTGTATTTTTAGTAGAGAGAGGGTTTCACCATGTTGGCCAGGGTGGTCTCAGGTGATCCACCCACCTCAGCCTCCCAAAGTGCTGGGATTATAGGCGTGAGCCACCGTGCCTGGACTAAGGGATGATTTTTAAGATCCTTCTTAAAATGATCCTTATTAAAAAGCCCCTCATAAGGATCTTTGATTCTTTAAATGATTCCAGAAAGTTATGTCAAATTGTATCAGTTTGCAGATGACATGATTGTATATTTAGAAAACCCAATCATGCCGGGCGCGGTGGCTCAAGCCTGTAATCCCAGCACTTTGGGAGGCCGAGGCAGGTGGATCACGAGGTCAAGAGATCGAGACCATCCTGGTCAACATGGTGAAACCCCGTTGCACAGTGGATGATGCGATTCACAATTTTTAATTTTTTGCGATTCACAAAAAATTAGCTGGGCATGGTGGCACGTGCCTGTAATCCCAGCTACTCAGGAGGCTGAGGCAGTAGAATTGCATGAACCCAGGAGGCGGAAGTTGCGGTGAGCCAAGACCATGCCATTGCACTCCAGCCTGGGTAACAAGAGCGAAACTCCGTCTCAAAAAAAAAAAAAAAAAAGAAAACCCAATCATCTCAGCTCCAAAACTCCTTAAGCTGATAAGCAACTTCAGCAAAGTCTCAGGATATAATGTCAGTGTGCAAAAATCACAAACATTCCTATACACCAATAATAGATTCCTATACAGCCAAATCATGAATGAACTCCCATTCACAATTGCTACAAAGAGAATAAAATACCTGGGAATACAATTTATAAGGGATGTGAAGGACCTCTTCAAAGAGAACTACAAACCACTGCTAAAGGAAGTAAGAGAGGACATAAAAATGATGGAAAAACATTCCATGCTCATGGATAGGAAGAATCAATATTGTGAAAATGGCCATACTGCCCAAAGTAATTTATAGATTCAGTGCTATCCCCCTGAAGCTACCATTGACTTTCTTCACAGAATTATAAAAAACTACTTTAAATTTCATATGGAACCAAAAAAGAGCTCGTATAGCCAAAACAATCCTAAGCAAAAAGAGCAAAGCTGGAGGCATCACGCTACTTGATTTCAAACTATACTACAAGGCTACAGTAATCAAAATAGCACAATACTGGTACCAAAACAGATATGTAGACCAATGAAACAGAACAGAGGCCTCAGAAATCTACACACATCTACAGAAAACGCCACACATCTACAACCATCGATCTTTGAAAACCTGACAAAAATAAGCAATGAGGAAAGGATTCCCTATTTAATAAGTGGTGTTGGGAAAACTGGCTAGCCATATACAGTAAACTGATACCAGACCCCTTCCTTACACTTTATACAAAAATTATCTCAAGATGGATTAAACTTAAGTGTGTGGCTGGGCGCAGTGGCTCATGCCTGTAATCCCAGCCCTTTGGGAGACTCTGGCAGGTGGATCATGAGGTCACGAGATCGAGATCATCCTGGCCAACATGGGGAGACCCCGTAACTACTAAAAATAAAAAAAAAAAATTAGCAGGGTGTGGTGACGTGCATCTGTAGTCCTAGGTACTTGGGCAGCTGAGACTGGAGAATTGCTTGAGCCTGGGAGGTGGAGTTTGCAGTGAGGTGTGATGACACCACTGCATTCCAGCCTGGTGACAGAGCAAGACTCCATCTCAAAAAAAAGAAAAAAAAAAAAGACTTAAATATAAGACCTAAAATCATAAAATCCTAGAAGAAAACCTACTCAATACCATTCAGGACATAGGCCTGGGCAAAGACTTCATGACTAAAACGCCAAAAGCAGTGACAACAAATGAGATCTAATTAAACTAAAGAGCTTCTGCACAACAAAAGAAACTGCCATCAGAGTGAACAGGTAACCTATAGAACGGGAGAAAACTTTTGCAATCTGTCCATCTAACAATGGGCTAATATCCAGAATCTACAAGGAACTTAAACAAATTTACAAGAAAAAAACCCCGTCAAAAAGTGGGTGAAGGATATGAACAGACACTTCTCAAAAGAAGATATTTATGCGGCCAACAAGCATATGGAAAAAAGCTCATCATCACTGGTCATTAGAGAAATGCAAATCAAAACCACAATGAGAAACCATCTCATGCCAGTTTGAATGGCGATCATTAAAAAGTCAGGAGACAACAGTTGCTGGAGAGGATGTGGAGAAATAGGAACACTTTTACACTGTTGGGAGTGTAAATTAGTTCAACCATTGTGGAAGACAGTGTGGTGATTCCTCAAGGACCTAGAACCAGAAATACCATTTGACCCAGCAATCCCATTACAAACCCAAAGGATTGTAAATCACTCTATTATAAAGACACGTGTACACATATGTTTATTGCAGCACTGTTCACAATAGCAAAGACTTGGAACCAACCTAAATGCCCATCAATGATAGACTGGACAAGAAAAATGTGGCACATGTACACCATGGAATACTATGCAGCCATAAAAAAGGATGAGTCCCTGTCCTTTGCAGGGAAATGAATGAAGCTGGAAACCATCATTCTCAGTAAGCTAACACAGGAACAGAAATGGATGCAGGAAGGGGAGCATCACACACTGGGACCTGAAGAGGATGGGGGGCCAGGGGAGGGCTAGCATTAGGAGAAATACCTAATGTAGATGACAGGTTGATGGGTGCAGCAAATCACCATGGCACATGTATACCTGTGTAACAAACCTGCATGTTCTGCACATGTATCCCAAAACTTAAAGTGTAGTTTTAAAAAAGTTAAGGGCTTTGATCATAACAATGAACAAAAGCCTACCGCTGGCCGGGCTCGGTGGCTTATGCCTATAATTGGCCAAGGAGAATGGATCGCCTGAGGTCAGCAGTTCCAGACAAGCCTGACTAACATGGTGAAACCCCATCTTTACTAAAAAAATAGAAAAAATTAGCTGGACCTGGTGGTGCATGCCTGTAGTCCCAGCTACTTGGGAGGCTGAGGCAGGAGAATTGCTTGAACCCAGGAGGCGGAGGTTGCAGTTGGCCAAGATTGCGCCATTGCACTCCAGTCTGAGCAACAAGGGCAAAACTCTGTCTCAAAAAAAAAAAAAAAAACACCAAAAAACCTATTGCCTATACAGTACTTAGACACTTACCCTGATTCCTCCTTTGTGCCTGCTTCTTGATAAATGAAAACTGACCATATTTCTTTTCTTTTTCATTAATCTAGGAAAAATTGGCCACATTTATCAGATTGGAGACTATGACACCTATGACATCTCAATTTGTCCGTATTCTTACCCAAGGTCATAGGACTCCTATGTGGGAAACAGAAAGATCTTCAACAAAGTGAACCAAGTAAAGGCTGAGTGTGGTGGCTCACACTTGTAATTCCAGCACTTTTAGAGGCTGAGGCAAGTGGATCACTTGAGGTCAGGAGTTGAAGACCAGCCTGGCCAATGTGGTGAAACCTCATCTCTACTAAAAATTAAAAAATTACTGGTTGTGGCGGGTGCCTGTAATCCAAGCTAATCATGAGACCGAGGCAGGAGAATCGCTTAAACCTGGGAGGCAGAGGTTACAGTGAGCCAAGATTGTGCCACTGCACTCCAGCCTGGGCAAGTGACAGAGTGAGACTCTGTTTTAAAACAAAACAAAACAAAAAAAAAAAAAGTGAATCAGCTAGAAAAAGGTACCCCTTTCTCCATAATGATACAGCCTCACTTAGGTATTTCAGACTTGGATTTTAACCAAAGGCAACAGCTCTGTTCCTATTCTGCCCCTGACCAAGGGTCTTGTGCTCCTCCTTTGACTTGCATTTCTCTCCCACCCATCTTTCTCCCATTTCCAAAAACAGTGTCATGCTTAGCTCCTCTCCTCCCCAGATGGTGGCAGAGGCAGGCTTTGGTCCCTGAAGTTGCCAGCCCTTACTTGCCCTATGCCTCAAGCTCCGGGGTTTGCTGAAGCAAGAATTCTATTTAGTTGTGTACCAGTGTGATTTCTTACGTCTGGGAAAGCTCTTCATCCCTGCCCACTTCAGTTCAGTTCAGGTGCCCACCATCATGGTTTTTTGAGACATCCTCTAAGTGACCATTCTGTATTGTCCAACTTAAGTGACCATTCTTTTCTTCTGAAAGCCCTGTGCCCTTCGCTTTGCAGACTTCCTCTTCCATATCCACCTATTTCTGAATGTGGTTTTTGTTGTTGGTTTGTGTTTAGTCCAGGACCCCTCCTACCCCATCCCCATGGGTGTTACTCATGTAGACTTAGCCATCATCTGCACGTTCGACATAACTTCCTCTGTGTCCTCAGTCCTGTACAAGGAGCCCCTCACTCCGCAGTCAGAGATGAGACTTAAAAGCTGAATGTTCCTACCACTTCATATTTTCTAAAATGGCCTTAATTTAAAAACAAAAAAGAATATAACAAGTGTTGGCAAGGATGTGAGAAATTGGAACACTGTACATTGCTGATGGGAATATAAAAACGCTGCTGTGGAAAAAGTTTGGTGGTTCCTCAAAATGTTAAAATGGAATTAGTACACCAGCCAGTGCCTGAGTCCGTTCATGCTGCTATAACAAAAGACCTTAAACTGGGCAATTTATAATAACAGAAATTCATTTCTTACAGTTATAGAGGCTGGAAAATCCAAGGTCGAGATGCCAGCAGGTTTGGGGTCTGGTGAGGGCTCCCTGCTTCAAAGACGGAGTATGTGCTACACCCTCACACTGTTGGAAGGGTGAACACCTCCTTCACACCTCTGTTATGAGAGTGCTAATCCAAATTAACGCCTCCAAAGGCCCCATCTCTTAATATAGTTGTGTGTTGGGGATATATTCTGAGAAATGTATTGTCAGGGCTGGGTGTGGTGGCTCACGCCTGTTATCTCAGCACTTTGGGAGGCCAAGATGGATGGATCAGGAGGTCAGGAGATCGAGACCATCCTGGCTAACATGGTGAAACCCCGTCTCTACTAAAATATAAAAAATTAGCCGGGTGTAGTGGTATGTGCCTGTAGCCCCAGCTACTGGGGAGGCTGAGGCAGGGGAATCACTTGAACCTGAGAGGTAGAGGTTGTAGTGAGCCGAGATTGTGCCACTGCACTTCAGTCTGGCAGCAGAGCAAGACTCTGACTTAAAAAAAAAAGAAATGTACTGTCAGAAGATTTTGTCATTCTACAACATTATAGACCATACTTACACAAACGTAGGTAGTATAGCTTTGTACACACCCAGGCCATATGGTATGGCCTGTTGCTCATAGGATATAAACCTATACAACATGTTACTGTACTGGACCCTGTAGGCACCTGTAACACAACAGTAAACATTTGTATCTAAGCATATCTACACTTGGAAAAGTATCAGGAAAAATATGGCATAAAAGCTCCATTATAATATGGCGCCACTCTCGTATATGTAGCTCTTTGTTGACTGAAATGTTATTATATGGCAAATTCCGATACTATCACATTGATGATTAAGTTTTAACGTATAAATTTTGTGTGTGTGTGTGTGGGACACATTTAGACCATAGTACCCAGCAACCGTTAATGTATGAGTGGATAAACAAAATGTAATATATCCTTACAATGGAATGTTATTCAGCCATAAAAAAGAATAAGGTACTAGTATATGCTGTAATATGGATGAACCTTAAAAACATTATGGTAAGTGAAAAAATAAGCTAGATACAAAAGATCATACATTGTATGATTCCACTTATGTGAAATATTTAGAACAGGTAAAATCATAGAGACAAAAGACAGATTGGTGGTTGCCAGGAGCCGAGGGAGAGAGAAATGAGGAGTGACTATTTAATGAGAATAGCATTTCTTTTCAGGGTGATGAAAACATTTTTGGAACTAGATAGAGGTAATGGTTGCCCATTATGAATGTACTAAATGCCACTGAATTGTATATTTTAAAACAGTTTTATGGTATGTGAATTTTACCTCAATTTTTAAACGTTCAGAAAAAAAAAAAAAAGCCATGAGTCTGTGAAACAAACAACCCCAAAATTAGCCAAACAAAAAGTGAGTTAAAGTAATTAGAGGTGAGGTTCTGGGGTTATGCTATCCAAGATGACAGTCACTGGCCACATGTAGCTGGCTGTTGAACACAGAAAATGTGCCTAGCCCAAACTGAGGCTTGTTGGGAGCATGAAATTTACACTGTTCTTCAAGTCCATGGTGTGAACAAAAGAATGTAAAGTAGGCTAGGCACAGTGACTCATTTCTGTAATCCCAGCACTTTGGGAGTCTGAGGTAGGAGGATTGCTTGAGGCCAGGAGTGCACAGCATGGTGGTGCATGCCTATAATCCTAGCTATTCAAGAGGCTGAGGCTGGAGGCTCCTTTAAGCCTGGGAGTTAGAGGCTGCAGGGAGCTGATCCCACCACTGTATTCTGGCCTACTTGACAGAGTAAGACCCAGTCTCTCCGAAAAAAAAAAAAAAAAAAAAAAGCAAACTATCTCATTAATGATATTTTATAGTGATTACATGTTCAAATGACAATATTTTGAATACATTGCATTAAGATAGATTATTAAAAATTAAAAAAAGTTGAATGCCCATGGAGACATAACATGAAGATTTAAATCCACCCCAAAGTCTACGAGATAAAATGATACCATTTTAAAGCTGGGATGAAACTTTCAAATATGATCTTTACCTAAAAATAGGTTTTGATTAGGATGAGAAAGCTGTCAAAGGACAACTAAGGGGGATACTAGAAAGAGTCCTCTTTTCCTGTAGGCCCAGGGCAAAAGGCTGGCCTGGCTGGGGAGGATGATTGGGAGCTGGACAGTGTCTACTCTTTTTCATGCCTTCATTAAACATTTTTTTTTAAACCATTGTTTAATACAGACCTTATTTTTAAAAAGATAAATGCAGGTGGGCGTGGTGGCTCACGCCTCTAATCCCAGTACTTTGGGAGGCTGAGGAGTGGCTCACCTGAGGTCAGGAGTTAGAGACCAGCCTGGCCAACATAGTTGTTAGTAGAAACCCAGTCTCTACTAAAAATACAAAAATTAGTTGCACGTGGTGGTGAGTGTCTGTAGTCCCAGCTACTCAGGGGACTGAGGCAGGAGAATCTCTTGAACCTGGGAGGCAGAGGTTGCAGTGTGAAAGACTGTGCCATTGAACTGCAGCCTGGGCAACAAGAAGAAACTCTGTCTCAAAAACAAACAAACAAACAAACAAACAAGTAAGTAAGTAAATGCAGCCAGGTATGGTGGCATGCCCCTAGTCCTACCTACTTGGGAGGCTCTGGTGGGAGGATCACTTCAGCCCAGCCTAGACAACATAGCTAGACCACATCTCTTAAAAAAAGATAATGAAGGCCAGCACCATGGCTCACAACTGTGATTGCAGCACTTTGGGAGGCTAAGTAAGGTGGATCACTAGGTCAAGAGATCGAGACCATCCTGGCCAACATGGTGAAACCCCATCTGTTACAAAAATACAAAAGTTAGTTGGGCTTGGTGGCACATGACAGTCCCAGCTACTCAGGAAGCTGAGGCAGGTGAATCACTTGAACCCAGGAGGCGGAGGTTGCAGTGAGCTGAGATCACGCCACTGCACTCTAGCCTGGCAACAGAGCAAGACTTTGTCTCAAAAAGAAAAAAAAAGAAAAGAAAAAGAAAAAAAGTAAGTGCAAGTAAATTAGAATGCTTCATAATTAAACTTGCAATTACTGGTTCTTTGAATCAAGAGAGGAGCTTGGCAGCTTTCATAGACTGCAGTGTTTTTATAGCTGCTCCTATGATCAAAGAAGCAGCAGGGAGCCCCTTAAATGGTCATTTAAAATTTTTAAATTTTCCTGATTCTGTATCTGTTGTCAAAAAAAAGTGTAAGAGACTGGGTGTGGTGGCTCACACTTGTAATCCCAGCACTTTGGGGGGCTGAGGTGGGTGGATCACTTGAGGTCAGGAGTTCGAGACCAGCCTGGCCAACATGGGGAAATCCCATCTCTACTAAAAATACAAAAATTAGCCAGGCATGGTGGTGGGTGCCTGTAATCCCAGCTCCTCGGGAGGCTGAGGCAGGGGAGTTGCTTGAACTCGGCAGGTGGAGGTTGCAGTGAGCTGACATTGCACCACTGCACTTGAGCCTTCCAGCCTGGGTGACAGTGAGACCCATCCCAAAGAACAAAGGAAGAAAGAAAGAAAGAAAAATGCAAGAACTGAAACAAGATATATGACCACATTTATCCCAGTTTGCAGGGCATACTTGAAAGAGCCCACTTTATTTTTTTGCCCTTTTTACTTTATACTCATCTTTGTGTTTTACATTTTTTTTCCCGCAGATCAGCAATGTCTTGTTTTTCATTTTACCGCCCATCTGCATGTGCTTGTTTCGTCAGTATGCAACATGCTTCAACAGCGGCATCTACTTAATATGGACTCTTTTAGTTGTAGTGGGTAAGTGGAGTAGTTTCGGAACGTGGACAGAACGGGAGGAAAAGGAATTCCACACACTTCTGGTCCCCTTTGAACATAATGTTTTGTAAACTAGTGTCATTCTGAGGTCTTAGCAAACTTTTTTTCTGCTTGCTTGCTGGCAAAAGGACTCTTAAATTCAGGCTTGTCCCCTTTGAACATGTTTTGTAAACTAAAGTCACTCTGAGGTCTTAGCAAACTTTTTTTCTGCTTGCTTGCTGGCAAAAGGACTCTTAAATTCAGGCTTGTCCCCTTTGAACATAATGTTTTGTAAACTAAAGTCAATCTGAGGTCTTAGCAAACTTTTTTTCTGCTTGCTTGCTGGCAAAAGGACTCTTAAATTCAGGCTTGATAACAAGGTTGGCATTACTATCTCTTGCCTGCATTTGAGACTTCATTTGTGTAGTTGCTATTGGGGCAATGCCAGTGCAGTTTTCTGAGAGCGGCTGAGGAAAGTCATGTGAAACAATTGAACTCTGGGGAGGCTGGTTTCTAATGGACTAAAATTGAAGAAAAAAATGTAGATGTTTGATCCCTCATTGTTTTGTGAAATGCTTGTGTCATTTCCATTTCCTCCCACAGGCAGGTTGGGAATTCTTTACACTGAGGGAAAGTTGACTTTTATTTACTGCCTCTTCTCATAAAGGCTCTGTGGATGAAGGCAGAATGTGTTTAACTGTGGAACTATTAAAGTTCTGATGTGCTGATGTTTGGGCCCTGGTTGAAATCCTCTTTCTAGACTTGAGGCTTGCATGCCTGGGTGGTATGAGTTTCTTTCTTCAGTTTCTTTTTTCAGAGAGAGAGAGTGATCTGGTGACTGTGATAACTGTTGGTGAAAGGACTATCCTTAAGCAGTGTATTGAATTTGTGTCCCTTCTGTGGTGACCTTTTTATATTGGTTGTAATTGATTCTAGGAATTGGATCTGTCTACTTCCATGCAACTCTTAGTTTCCTGGGTCAGATGCTTGATGAACTTGCAATCCTTTGGGTTCTGATGTGTGCTTTGGCCATGTGGTTCCCCAGAAGGTATCTGCCAAAGATCTTTCGGAATGACCGGTAAGCTTGCACTAAACATTTTTGCATTTGCCGCTAGGGGTGGTACCCCATATAACAATGTATATATGAAGAAAAATAGCACATGATTGAGTTTAGCCTAGTGATGAGCTTCTCATATACTTGTTCAGTATCTACTGATTGTTTTTATGATCTGACAATATAAATAGACTGGCAGATTAAAGAGGGAATTTTAATGCTTGGGGAAGAACTGATATAACATCAGGGACAAAGAGTCAAATAGTATCCTTGTTTGATATGAGCAAGAATGGAAAGACCTTCAGTGGGGGCAACATACTGAATGGTGATTTGATACTCATTGATTTTTCTGCTGTAACATTTCCTTGAGACAAATCCAACTCCACCAGTTTTATACATCCGAAGTAGACTCCAGATTGATAATCTGGTTCTTGGAGCTATAGATACTGTAGTTTTCAAGTTGCTTCTTTTTTTTTGCTTCTGATGAGAGCTGTGTACCTGTGTGCATGCACATGCATGTGCACACGTGCACACACACACACACACACACACATACATTCTTATATACTGTATATATGTTCAAACTGGAAACCCAGAAGTTCAGGAAGGATGCATGTTAATAGCCATTGTGTTAGGGTTATACAATTATCCATCCAGTAAATATTTTTGAACACTTACATTTTACTATACATTTTTTTTTTTAAAGACAGAAATCATAAGACCATTTTATTCAAAACGTGGAGCGAAACAGCTAAATTATAACTCAAGAATGAGGGTAAAATAAAGACATTTTCCAGCAAAAAGTGTCCCACTAATACTTCCACCAAAGAATTATGAAAAAATGTACATTACGAGGAAAACTGAATCCATAACCAAGATTGACAATGCCAAATAAAATAGTGAACAAAGTCATTAGTAATCACCTGGGAAAATCTAAATGAGCACTGACAGGGTAAATCAGTAATAGTAACCGACGTCAGGAATATAAAAGCAAGGTGGAACTATAATGCTTAATATCAATAACATGTGAGACAGTACTATACATTTTTCTAGGCACTGGAATATCACGGTAAAACAGCAGAGTCTTCCTCTAATGAGCTTACATTGAAGTTGGGGAGATTACAGATCAACAAACAAACAAGTAAATAATATAATGTTAGAATATGTTGGGTACTGTGATGAAAAGTGAAGCTGATAAGGGTTTAGTGGTGACAGCGTGTGATTTAGAGTTTGGTCAGAGAAAATCTTTCTCAGGTGTGTGAAGTTTGTCACTATCTAAAGGCAAAGAGGAGATTCAGCCCAATAAAGATGAGAAACGTTCCCAGAACAGATTACCCACATTCTCTGTAGGACACTGTTTTGTCAAAATATGTATTATTATGGCTAAATAGTCTAAAACTATGGATTCAATGACGCAAATGTGCCCATGGAAGACTTATACCAGGAAAATAAAATAATTCATTATAGTTTTACTGGCACTTTGAAAAGGGACAGGAGCTGTGCAACTGCTGAGGACTAAGGCTGCTGTCTGTGAATGCAAATGGAGAAGCATCTATGAAAAATATTGGCTGCAAGTGGCACATTATATAATTGTGTGTATGATATCCTAATTTTAGAATGAACGAAACTCTTTCTCAGTATGTTTTTGTATTAGCACAAAACTGCCTGGGAGGTAAGGACACCTAGCTACAGCCATTGGCTATTCTTGGGAATTACAGCAGAGAGGGACAGCCACTTTTACCTTTCACCTGAACTGGTTGATTTTTTTTTTCCTTTCTCTCTCTCTTCCTTCCTTCCTTCCTTCTTTCCCTCCCCCTTTCTTTCTTTTTCTCTTCATCCCTCCCTCTCTCCCTCTCTCCCTCCCTCTTTCCTTTCCTCCTTTCCTTCCTTCCCTCCTTCCCCCTCTTTCTTCCTTTCTTTCTTTTTTTTCTTTCTTTCTTTTTCTTTCTCTCTCTCTTTCTCTCTTCCTTCCTCCCTCCTTCCCTCCCTCCCTCCCTCCTTTCCTTCCTTCCTTCCTTCTTTTTTTGTCACACTCTGTGTCCAGGCTAGTGTGCCATGGAGTGATCTTGGCTCAATGCAGTCTCAACCTCCCCAGGCTCAGGTGGTTCTGCCTACCTCAGCCTCCCCAGGAACTGGGACTACAGGTGCATGCCACCACATCTGCCTAATTTTTGTATTTTTGATAGAGAAGAGGTCTTGTTATGTTGCCCAGGTTGGTCTTGAACTCCTGGGCTCAAGCAATCCGCCCACTTCAGTTTCCCAAAGTACTGGGGCTACAGATATGAACCACTGCACCTGGCCTAATTCTTTTTTTAAATAGAGATAGGGTATTGTCATGTTGCCAAGGCTGGTCTCAAACTTCTGGGCTCAAGTGGTCTTCCCATTTGGCCTCCCAAGATGCTGGGATTATAAGCGCGAGCCTCTGCGCTTGGCCATGGCCTAATTTTTAATACTAAATATTTATTTTAAAATGAGCTAGGGAGAAAACGTGCATTGATTGGATTAGCTGTACAATCTTATCCTGAGAAGCAGGATTTGAATTGAATAGTATCATCTCTGAGTATCCATTAGCAGATAGAAGTATCCTTAAGAAGGTTACTTATCAGAAAATGAGAAAGCGAGAGTGTAAAAAGGGGTGGTGGGGCAGGGAGGAGGAGGAGAGAGAGAGAGAAAGAGAGCAAGGGAGTGAGAGACAGAGAAAGAGCTGTTTACAAGTAGAGGTTCCTCGTCTTAGATGAACAGTGGTTCTCCATCTTGGTGAGGCCTTCTAATCGGCAGGGAAAATATGCTTTCAAACGTGGGCAGGTTGGTTTACGCGGTCTCCAGTTTCCAGTCCTGTTTAGTTTCTTCATTCAACTTTAGGAGAAGCCTTTGGAGGTGAGGAAGGGGTTAAGGATGCAGGTGGAGGTAGAGGGCACCAGGTAGGGTTGTGAGATGGTTCTGCACATAGGCACCTTTTGACTCTGCCTGAAAAACAAGCCATTTACCTTTTGGCTTTTCCCTGTCTTGAAATGTACCCACCAGTCACCACCATCCTTTCTCTTAACCTGGTGTACATTAGATTGAGAGCCGAGGAACCACTTTGCTCATAGGTGTTATCTTTCAAGTCCTGAAATCTGAGTAAGATATTAAAGAAATGGGAATAAAGGTTTGTGTTTGTGACATTCTGGAGGCCTGGGTTGAAATTCCAAGGGATAGTTTTTAATGTATTCATTACAGAAAACCTTGTTTTCTTTTCTTTTCTTGGTTCCTGGAGGTAGGAGGAATGCTGTTTGAGCAGGAAAGAAGAAAGTAGGATGATGACATTGGTAGTTAAAGCTTATCAACTTACTTATTATCCATCCATCTGTGTATGTATGTATGTATGTATGTATGTATGTATGTATGTATCTATATCTATCTATCTATCTATCTTGTAGCCCAGGCTGGAGTGCAATGGCATGATCTTGGCTCACTGCAACCTCCACCTCTCAGATTCAAGCAATTCTCCTGCCTCAGCTTCTCGAGTAGCTGGGACTACAGCCGTGTGCCATCATGACCAGCTAATTTTTACATTTTTAGTAGAGACATGGTTTCACCACGCTGGCCAGGATGGCCTCCGTCTCTTGACCTTGTGATCCACCCACTTCAGCCTCCTAAAGTGCTGGGATTACAGGTGTGAGCCACCGCACCTGGCAAGGCTTATTACCAACTTTGGTAGTTAAAACAGAGCCAGGTATGGTGGTACATGCCTGTAGTCCCAGCCACTCAGGAAACTGAGCCCAGGAGTTTGAGCCCAGCCTGGGCAACACAGTGAAACCCCATTAAAAATAGGAAAAAAAAAAAAAAAAGAAAACATATTGTGAGGCAGAGTTGTCTGTGACTGGGACTTTTTCTTCACCAGCAGCCTGCAGCATTTCTCTGGGGAAGATGTGAAAATACAGCCACTCTGTCTTCCTTTAGAGGCAGTGGGTACCATGTGTATATATATCCCTGGCTTTGGAAACAATCTGGGTTTGAATCCTAGCTTTACAATTTGCAAACTGTATGACTTGTCTTGACTCTTTCTGTTTCCTCATGTGTAAAATTATATAAACAATACTGTTGATCTCTGGGACCTCTGAGATGATCCTGGAGAGCACTTAGCACAATACGAAGCAACATGGAGAGGGCTCAGTCAAAGTTAGCTCTCCGGACTGCCTGGGGCATGGAGAGGAGAGTTCTGCCTAGCATTTCTGAGATACGCATATGAATTGATGGAGAGAATGGACATTGAAAATTTTAATGAGCAAAGAAATAAAAGGTGCATGTTAAGGGAAAAGTAAATAAGGTTTTCAACGCTGTTTGTACATCTTCAGTTTTCCAGTGACCAGGGAGGGCAAGAAGGCCACGCCCCTTTGCATGTATTTCACTGTCCATGATGTGGGACAGGTGGCAGCTCTGCAGTAGAAATGGCAGACCAGACCAAAGAAATCATGTCAAAACCAGGATTTCTGTACATCAGGGATTTCTGGTTTATCTGCCTAAACTTACCAAATAGTAAACATTTATCTCCTTTTCTTTCTTTATCCCTTCCCTCCCTTCCTTCCCTCCCTCTCTCCCTCCCTTCCTCCCTTCCTTGATCTAGACTTTGCTGGAATATTCTTTTTTTTTTTTTTTTGAGATAGAGTTTTGCTCTTATTGCCCAGGCTGGAGTGCAATGGTGCAATCTTGACTCACTGCAACCTCTGCCTCCCGTGTTCAAGCAATTCTCCTGCCTCAACTTCCTGAGTAGCTGGGGTTACAAGCATGTGCCACCACGCGTGGCTAATTTTTGTATTTTTCGTAGAGATGAGGTTTTGTCATGTTGGCCAGGCTGGTCTCGAACTCCCGACCTCGGGTGATCCGCCCACCTTGGCCTTTCAAAGTGCTGAGATTACAGGTATGAGCCACCACTTCTGGCCTTTGCTGGAATATTCTAAACACACATTAAAAATAGTTTTAATGTGAGATTTTTGGAGAAGAGACAGTAGAGTGTGGTGGCTGAGTTTGGATCAGACAACATGGCTTTGAATTAACAATTCACTAAAAAAAAAGGTTCTGGGACCCCATGTTGCTTGTCTGTAAAGTAGAGATTACAAAAGTTATCTTCCTCATGGGGTCAGAAATACATCGGAAAATTATATAAGGCATACAGTACAGTGGCTCACACAGAGTGAAGACTCAGTAAGTGCTGGTGGTTATTATGAATGTCTTAGCGTTTTTTTTTTTGTTTTTTTTTTTTAAATGAAGTCTTGTTATTTCACCCAGTCTAGAGTGCAGTAGAGTGATCTTGGCTCACTGCAACCCCTTCTCCTGGGTTCAAGCGATTCTTCTGCCTTAGCTTCCAAGCAGCTTCCCAAGTGGCCACTTGCTACCATGCCCAGCTAATTTGTATTTTTAGTAGAGATGGAGTTTCACCACGTTGGCCAGGCTGGTCTTGAACTCCTGACCTCAGGTGATCCACCCACCTTGGCCTCCCAAAGTGCTGAGATTATAGGCATGAGCCATTGTGCCCGGCCAGAATTTTTTATTGATTATATAATAGTTGTACATACTTTGTATAGGGAAATTATTAATGTTCATTGTATCAATAGGATATAAATGTTGGTTTTAAATTAAAAAAAACTTTCTTTCATCTTGTCTAGACTGTCCTGACTATTCAAGACATTCAGCTGTTGATGGTTATTAATATTTTTTAGATATTTTTATTTTGAGGAAAAAATCAGAATAAGGAACTATTACAGGGTAATTGAATCCCCCCCTTTTTTTGTGACAGGGTCTCACTCTGTTGCCCAGGCTGTAGTGCAGTGGTGCAATCACAGTTCACTGCAACCTCTGCCTCCTACACTCAAGTGATCCTCCTACCTCAGCCTCCCGAGAGGCTGGGACAGCAGGTGCCTATCACTGCACCTGGCTAATTTTTGTATTTTTTGCAGAGACAATGTTTTATCATGTTGCCCACGCTGGTCTCAAATTCCTGGGCTCAAGAGATCCTCCCACCTTGGCCTCTCAGTGCTGGGATGACAGGTGTGAGCCACTGTGCCCAACCTTGTATCCACTTCTTAAATGATTTATTCTGCTGTACTTGTTATGATTTTGTCTTTACAAAATCTCAGGAGAGCCTTCACTTTATAATCCACTTTAGTTTTTGAATCCTGAATGGCAAGGGAGCAGTCTGGGATCTGCCCGCCTTGCTAGCATTCTTGCTGGATGACTTGGGGCTGGAATCTTAAACTCTCTGGGCCTTAGTGCTTTTTTTTTTTTTTTTTTTTGAGACGGAGTTTCGCTCTTGTTACCCAGGCTGGAGTGCAATGGTGTGATCTCCGGCTCACCGCAACCTCCGTCTCCTGGGTTCAAGCAATTCTCCTGCCTCAGCCTCCTGAGTAGCTGGGACTACAGGCACGCGCCACCATGCCCAGCTAATTTTTTGTATTTTTAGTAGAGACAGGGTTTCACCATGTTGACCGGGATGGTCTCGATCTCTTGACCTTGTGATCCGCCCGCCTCGGCCTCCCAAAGTGCTGGGATTACAGGCTTGAGCCACTGCGCCCGGCGCCTTAGTGCTTTAGTTATGAAATAACAGGGTTGGACTAGTTCTCTGAGGTCTCTTTCATGACCAAATGCTATAGTGCTGTAACTATCAAGGGCTGGCTGTTCTAAGTAAATTATGTTTTGGTAGCTTATAGCAGTGGATCTTAACCAGGGACATTTCCAGTTCTTACCGGACATTTAGAAAGTTTGTGGACATGATTTTGATGGCCACTATGATGGGAGGTTTTATCATCTATAAATTTCATTTCATTTCAGAAGAACAAAAACATAACCACTGCTGTAAAGGGTAGCCAATGATAGTGGTTTTCAAGCCTAAAAAGTAAAAATTGGTTTTACATTTTACCAAAGTAAAAAGGGACACAGGGTATAGGCTTGAAAACGACTGCTTTAAAGGGTAGCTAATGATAACAGTAACAGCTTTACTATAAAAATATTATCATGATGGTACTGGCTTGTTAGATTTTGGTTTGGAGAATATAGGAAGCAGTGGTGCTAAGGGTTTCCTGACCTTGTGTTTCAGTGTGAAACCCTACTGGGCTGGAAAGTTGAAAACAGGACCAGAGGCTGTCATCAATCACAGTTTAGAAAAACATGCTATTGGGGCCTCTTACTCCTGTATATTTCCAGCTCTCTTTTTCCCAGGGCCTCTGTTGACTCTGGGGTCTGCTGGGCTGGCTGGCTGGCTTTCTGCTGGCCACATGGCCTCCGTTTACTTCTCCTGGCTTCAGAAACTTGTGTTCACAGGATGTTCTCGTTGGCCAGCACATTCCCGTACACCTTCTGGACCAGACATGGGGAGGTGTCTGCAGTTGGCCTCCTCTAAAGAAAACATGTTTCACAGCTGGGTGTGGTGGCTTATGCCTGTAATCTCAGCACTTTGGGAGGCCGAGGCAGATGGATCACCTGAGGTCAGGAGTTCAAGATTAGCCTCGCTAGCATGGTGAAACCCCGTCCCTACTAAAAATATAAAAATTAGCTAGGTGTGGTAGTGGGTACCTGTAATCCCAGCTACTCTGGAAGCTGAGGCAGGAGAATCACTTGAACCTGGGAGGCGGAGGTTGCAGTGAGCCAAGCTTGAGCCGTTACACTCCAGCATGGGCAACAGAGGGGAACTCTGTCTCAAAAAAACAAAAAACAGGCCGGGCGCGGTGGCTCAAGCCTGTAATCCCAGCACTTTGGGAGGCCGAGGCGGGTGGATCACGAGGTCAAGAGATCGAGACCATCCTGGTCAACATGGTGAAACCCCGTCTCTACTAAAAACACAAAAAATTAGCTGGGCATGGTGGCACATGCCTGTAATCCCAGCTACTCAGGAGGCTGAGGCAGGAGACTTGCCTGAACCCGGGAGGCGGAGGTAGCGGTGAGCCGAGATCGCGCCATTGCACTCCAGCCTGGGTAACAAGAGTGAAACTCCGTCTCAAAAAATAAAATAAAATAAAAAAAAAAACCAAAAAACAAAAAACAAAAAAACACAACAACAAAAACCAAAAAACAGAAAGCATGTGTTTTCAAGCTTACTGCCTTTAAACCATTTGGCAGTACTCTGTGGAGCCTTTGGTGATTGCAACAGCAACTCAGTCACATTTTCTCTGAGAGTATGATATCAACAACAATAATATTATTTAAAGTAGTAATTATTTTTTGGTGGCACATGCCTTTAGTCCCAGCTAAAGGACACTGAGGCAGAAAAATTGCTTGAATCCAGGAGGCGGAGGTTGCAGTGAGTCAAGATTGTGCCACTGTACTTCAGCCTGGGTGACAGAGACTCCATCTCAAAAAAACAAAACAAAATGCAAAAACAAAACAAAAAAGTAGTATTTATTTTTAAAATGATGGTAAGGATAAAAGTAGTAATGAATTTTATTAGCACATAACATGTACCAGGCACTGTGTTAATGCTTCCAAGAACACTGTGAGGCACAATGTCTTAATTTTTATGTGGGAAAGCCTCAAAGAGTTGAGTTACTTGCCAAAGGTCTCACAGCTAGTAAGCAATGGAGGCAGGCTTTGAATGCATATCAGTCTCACTGAAACTCCTGTGCCTTGAATCACTGTTGCCCTGTCTGACCTGTGCCTAATTCCTAAACCACTGGATATAGAGAGGTGATGCACTTTGGACGTTTCTGATTATGTGTTTATCCTACCAAGAAAGGTCAAATTGCCTTGGCATGAGTCACAGACCCTCAATTCCAGTGGAAGAGTTATTGTGGGTCACCAGGGGCCCTGTGTGTGATGGCTGTGGGCCCTCACCCTGAGCAGGCGGCCTTTCATCCAGTAGATGAAGAACACCAGGCAAGGCCAGGAGAAAAACATGCCTCTCCTGAGGATTAGTTGCTTGGAGTCTTTCCCACATATATTTTTTCCTCTGGTAGAGGTTCAGAGCTATAATTCCTATTCATTCCAGTCTGAAAGTTGGCAGCTTGGTCAATGATTTCCTGTGCCTTGATGATGAATGTCTTTCCTATTTAAGAGATAAATTTGTATTTTGAGGGTTCAACGCCCTTCGATTTTTTTATAATGGAATTTCATTCAGATTGGCTTCCTAACTGTGACCTGTTCCAGGGCTCTTGGCCAAAGTAAATTGTGCTAATGAGGAATAACAGAAACTTCAGGAAAATCGTGTACTCCTAAATTTAAGTCATGGATGAGGCCTTGGAAATCATCTAGTCCAGCCTTTTCATTTTACAGATAAGGAAATGAGTCCCAGGGAGAAAAGAAAGAGCATGTCTAAGATCACGTCGCCACTTCTGGCTCTTTCTACTGAAATGACCTCCACTGAAGGGTGTGAGGATGCTATCGATTATTTGTCTGAGACTTGTCATTTCAGAAACTTGTTGATGTAAATTCTTGTGCATACTAGGCTTGTAGGCTGTCAGTAAATATAGACTATTTTTCTTAGTCTATTGAAATTTTTTCTGAAAACTTTATTTGGGTGTGCTAGACACATAGGACAAATTTTCTTTTAAACAAGGATGCATTATGGTTTGTGAATGGTCTCTGTTTTACTTATGAAAGTTATACATGTTCACTTTGTAGAACAGGGGGTGACAAACTATGTCCTGTGGGCCAAAAGGGTCCTGTTTTGCAAATCAGGTTTTTTGTTTTTTTTTTTGAGACGGAGTTTCACTCTTGTTACCCAGGCTGGAGTGCAATGGCGCGATCTCGGCTCACCGCAACCTCCGCCTCCTGGGTTCAGGCAATTCTCCTGCCTCAGCCTCCTGAGTAGCTGGGATTACAGGCACACGCCACCATGCCCAGCTAATTTTTTGTATTTTTAGTAGAGACGGGGTTTCACCGTGTTGACCAGGATGGTCTCGATCTCTTGACCTCGTGATCCACCCGCCTTGGCCTCCCAAAGTGCTGGGATTACAGGCTTGAGCCACCGCGCCCGACCTGCAAATCAGGTTTTATCAGCATCCAGCCATGCCCATTCATTTACTTATTCTCTGTAATGGCAAAATTGAGTAGCTGTGGCAGAGACCTTAGGACCTGCAAAACCTGTGTGTGTGTGTGTTTGTGTGTGTGTGTGTGTGTGTGTGTGTATAATTTATTAAATATAATTAATATTTATTTAATATAATTATACACATTTAATTATTAATGTATATCTTTGATTAAATATGTATTTATAATTATGTGTAACCATATAGCATAACTGTATGGTTATATATCATATAAATATATTCATATAATATATTCTTTATACTTACAAATAAACATATATTTAATTAAATACTTATATAATTTATTTTATGTTGAGGTTATAGCTCACTGTAACCACAAACTTCAAGGCTCAGGCTGTCCTCCCACTTTGTCCTCCCAAAGTGTTAGGATTATAGGTGTGAGCCACCATGCCCAGCCCAAACCCAAAAACCCTTTATAGAAAGAAATTGTTAAACCCTGCTGTAGTTTGTCTGAAAAAATAGAGAGAAATCAAATGTTTGAAAAAATATAGAAAAATCGGCTGGACATGGTGGCTCACCCATGTAATCCCAGCACTTTGGGAGGCCGAGGTAGGTGGATCATGAGGTCAAGAGTTTGCGACCAGCCTGGCCAACATGGTGAAACCCTATCTCCACTAAAAATACAAAAATTAGCTGGGCATTTTGTCACACACCTGTAATCCTAGCTACTTGGGAGGCTGAGGCTGGAGAATTGATTGAACCCAGGAGGTGGAGGTTGTAGTAAGCCAAGATTGTGCCACTGTACTCTGTCTCAAAAAAAAAAAAGAGAGAGAAAGGAAAGAAAAAAATACAGAAGAATCACACAAAGGAAACAGTTATCCATAACTCACTTTCAGAGATGTAGGTTAACTGTAATTTTACCATTCTTATGGCTAAATATTTTGAAAACCTCTAATTATTTCCTAAGGATAAGTTACTTGAAGTGGAATTCCTAAGCCAGTGAGTGTGAATGGCTTTTTGAACCTTAGTACTTAGTGCAGAGTTTCTTTATGGCTTGCATTTCTGGCAATGCCTGTAGCTTGCCAACATTAAACAAACAAACAAACAAACAAGAACTCCTTTTCTAATGGATTTGGTTTTGCTTCATGGATTCAGGGGCAGGTTCAAGGTGGTGGTCTGTGTCCTGTCTGCAGTTACAACGTGCCTAGCATTCGTCAAGCCCGCCATCAACAACATCTCTCTGATGACCCTAGGAGTTCCTTGCACTGCACTGCTCATTGCAGAGCTAAAGAGGTAGGTGCCATGATTCCTACCTACCTCAGGCTGTCCCTGTGCTGGGAACACACCAGCTCAGGACTCCTTTGCTGCTCTGCAGCAGAAGAGGAATTTTATTCCTCATGAAAGTTAGTTGCTGACTGTTGGATGGAAGCAGGTTTGATGGTTTGGATCATGCCATTGATCACAGCTAGCTTACCAGGACCATCTTAGTGCCTAGACCAAGCTGTCTAGACTTAATTCCGTAGAAAAGAAAAGTTCTAAAATGTTATTGTATTCAGACCCAGAAGGAAAAAGAGGAAGGGGGCAGGGAACATGAGTTTGTATCATAAGGAAATATGAGCTTCTGGTGGACTGTAGCAGATATTGATACTTTCTCTGAGGTTTAGTGTCTCATTTACAGTCTATCAGGTAATGATTTTGCTCTTTGCATTAGCATTTTCTTTTGGGAACTTGTGTACTCAGAGTTCAGGTTGATATTCAGAAACATTTTCGTTTAGCGTTTGTTGGTACATGATTTTCCTCTTCTAGACCCAATTACAATACATCTAATCACTGCCCTTATTTTCATTCTCTTTGAAAACACTTCTTGGCCAGGTGCGATGTCTCATGCCTATAATCCCAGCACTTTGGGAGACCGAGACAGGTGGATCACCTGAGGTCGGGAGTTCAAGACCAGCTTTACCAACATGGAGAAACCCTATCTCTACTAAAAATACAAAATTAGCCATGTTTGGTGGCACATGCCTGTAATCCCAGCTACCTGGGAGGCTGAGGCAGGAGAATCACTTGAACCTGGGAGGCGGAGATTGTGGTGAGTTGAGATCACACTGTTGCACTCTAACCTGGGCAACAAGAGCAAAACTCTGTGTCAAAACAAAAACAAAGACAAAAACAAAAACAAAAAAAAAGAAAAAAGAAAACACTTCTTTTTATTTGCAGCCATTTAAATAATACTTTTTTTTTTTTTTTTTTTTTTTGAGACGGAGTCTCACTCTGTCACCCAGGCTGGAGTACAGCGGCACATTCTCAGCTAACTGCAGCCTCTGCCTCCTGATTTCAGGTGATTCTCCTGCTTCACACTGCCGAGTAGCTAGGATTACTGCTGCATGCCACTATGCCCAGCTAATTTTTGTATTGTTAGTAGAGATGGGGTTTCATCATGTTGGCCAGGCTGGTCTTAAACTCCTGACCTCAAGTGATCTGCTCACCTTGGCCTCCCTAAGTGCTGGGATTACAGGTGTGAGCCACCATGCCCAGCCTAAAAAATGTATTTTAATTCAGATTTTCTCATTGTTGTGGACATTGAATATCTTAGTTGAAGTCTTGTAACTGAAATCTTAGTGTGATAGTTGCTCTGTGTAATGTGTTAAGTCAGCTTTCTCTCCTCTTTAATTTGAGAGGAGATATACATTTCTTTCTACTTGCTTTGCCACTAGAGGGTTGCTTTGATTGTCAGCAATAACAGTCAGGGCCAAAGGCAGTTGAAATGGTATGGTCCTGGAACTTGCTGTCTGGCATCTTGCTGTCAGATCCTGCCTGGTTGCCTTCTACATCCATCAAGGACTGGGGATGTAAGAGTCTCTTCAGACACAGGCTGAAGTGGTCCTAGAAGAATAACTACACTTGAATAAGTAAAAAAGGGTTCAGTCCCTACCTTCTAATAACTGTAATTTAAAAAAATTAGCTGTTTACTTTATCACTGGTGTTACTTGTTAGAGCCAGAAGGGTTCTTAGCAACCTCTAATCTTCATTCTCACTTGTATACTCACTCAAGTGTTTACTGAGTTCTTACTGAGTGCAAGCTCCCCGGCTCTTGACGGGCACCTCATCAGAATCACCTGGGAAGTGTACTAGCAAGGACAGATGCTAGTGCAGGTGCTAGCACTGCCTCTGTAAAGATTTGGATTTTGGAGGTTCAGGATAGGAGCCTGGACATGTATAGATTTAAAAAGCTCAAAAACACAGTTGTGTGGGGCTTGGGTGAGGGTAGGGTTAGAGCGGGGATGTAGGGAGGTGGTAGGGGAGATGAAAAAGGGAATGACAGGGCCGGGCGCTGTGGCTCAAGCCTGTAATCCCAGCACTTTGGGAGGCCGAGGAGGATGGATCACGAGGTCAAGAGATCGAGACCATCCTGGTCAACATGGTGAAACCCCGTCTCTACTAAAAAAATACAAAAAATTAGCTGGGCATGGTGGCACGTGCCTGTAATCTCAGCTACTCAGGAGGCTGAGGCAGGAGAATTGCCTGAACCCAGGAGGCAGAGGTTGCGGTGAGCTGAGATCGCGCCATTGCTCTCCAGCCTGGGTAACAAGAGCAAAACTCCGTCGCAAAAAAAAAAAAAAAAAAAAAAAGGGAATGACAGCTAATAAGTAAGGGCTTCTTATTGGAGTGTTGGAAACATTATAAAATGAGATTGTGGTGATGGGTTGAAGCTATCAAAACACACTGACCTGTACACTTTTTTTGTAAAATGGAGTCTCACTCTTGCCCAAGCTGGAGTGCAGTGGGACCATCTTGGCTCACTTCAGTCTCTGCCTCCTGGGTTCAAGCAATTTTCCTGCCTCGGCCTCTTGAGTAGGTGGGACTACAGGCACCCACTACCATGCTCAGCCAATTTTTTGCATTTTAGTAGAGATGGGGTTTCACCGTGTTGCTCAGGGTGGTCTCTAACTCCTGAGCTCAAGCAGTCTGCTTGGCTCAGCCTCCCAAAGTGCCAGGATTACAGGCGTGAGCCACCATGTCTGACCTGATCTGTACACTTTAAATAGGGGAATTTTATGGTATGTGAAATACGCCCCAATAAAGCTCTAAACAAAACAAAAACCCTCAGAACCTGCCCAGGTACTTCTGTGTGGTGCTCAGCCGTTTGAAAACCATAGATCTGTTCTAAACTGTAAATTTCAAGACTGAGGATCTTAGCCTTCTGGAATAAACACTTTCTGGGTAGCAGTTTGGAATCTGTGATCAAAAAGAGATATAGAGATGAAGAATTTGTAGCCTTTAATTAATAGTTAAAGGCCATTGGTTATCTTATCATCCAACAAACTTAATGCTGAATAAGTCTGAAGTCATATACTTCCATCAAAATATGTTTCTTCTCATGGAGAAAGTTCTCAGTGAAGCTCACATTAAGCCACTGCCCTTCATGGAAATGTTCTCTCATACTTTTATAAATCCGAAACTGCCATACGGAGTCCTGGATTTAGAATCCTTTTTGCCACTGTGGCTACAGGATTCCTCCGAGCGAAGCATGTCTGCTCAGTGATGACCGTGAGGACTGGCTGAGGTCCACATTGCCATATGTAGCACAGGACAGAGTGACTTGCTACTCTGTCCTCTTCTAGCCAGGTTTCTTAAGAGAGTTTAAGAAGAAAGCCCAGCTGGGCGGGGTGGCTCACACCTGTAATCCCAGCACTTTAGGAGGTTGAGGTGGGCAGATCACTTGAAGTCAGGATTTGAGACCAACCTGGCCAACATCGTGAAAACTTGTCTCTACTAAAAATGCAACCATTAGCTGTTTTTTTTTTTCTTAGTAGAGACAAGGTCTCACTGTGCCCAGGGAGTCTCAAACTCCTGGCCTCAAGCAGTCCTCTTGCCTCAGCCTCTTAAAGTGCTGGAGTTGAAGGTGTGAACCAATGCAGCCAGGCTGCCCTTTCTTCTTAAATCCCTTGCAGGCTGGTTCTCCTCCCCATCTTTAGTCCGAAATGTTCATTCAAGAGTCACTAATGACCTCTTTTAAAAAACTAATTTTATCAAGTAACTAAGATTTTTTGTAGATAAATTGGAGAACATAGACAAGCAAAAAATAAATATCATTTTTTCAGGAAAATTAATATTTGATAGTACTTGCCTCATAGTTTTTAGGTGCTAAATAAAAATGAAGTAACCAAACCTGCCGTGTGATGATAATGATGGTTAGCCCTTCGTTGTGTCTTCTTACAGGCTTTTTTATTATTTGCCATCTTATTTTTTTTAAAAAATCTAGCTGTATTTAAAAAAATAAAAATTAGCTCATTCTTATATACGTTAATCTAAAATTTGGCTTTCTCACTTAGGAATGTATTGTATCTTCGTTTTCTGTCAAAAATACAGATCTAGGTCCTCATTTTAAATGAACATATAGAATTGTAATTTACTTTTAATTTATTTTAATTAGTCAACATACTTCCTTTTTTGACCGTTTAGGTTGTTTCCAGTTTTTCTTTATTATAAATATCTCTGCGATGAACATCTTTGTGTATCTTTGTGCATTCATTACACTATTTCCTCAGGCTATGCTAATGGCTTTTTAACTTCCAAATAGAATCGCTTGTTTGCAGTGCTCCCTATCCTTGGCTGTCTGAAGAATCTGACACTGTCAACCTCCTCCTCTGAATTTTCTTCTCTTGGCTTCTGTGATCCTGTATAATACAGGCACTCCTACCTGACTGTTCCTACTCTGCTCTTTGCTTCCTAAGGTAGGCATTCTCCAAGATTGTGTCTTCAACCTTTTCTGTTTGTTTCTTGAAAATCTTATCCACCCTCTTGTGTTCAGTTGTCATCACTCTGCATGATTCTCTGTAGTCCATCCTTGTCTCTCCTGAAGTTTAGTTCCGTGTTCCCAACTATCTGCTGGGTATCTCTGTCACAGCCTTCCCAAACTGTAATAGGTAAGATTATTGTCTTGGCTCCATGCCCTCTTTGCCTATGATGCCACTCAATGACCTTTCCCAAATTCTGTTTTAAAGTTCCCAGTTTATTTTAATTAAGTGTCACTATTTTCTGAGTTCATTACCCTTGAAACCCTATAATCATCATTGGGTCCCTCATCTCCTGCCACCTCAAATGATTGCTGGATTTCATGGAATCACCCTCTGCAATGTTTCATCTGTCACCTCCTCCCATATCTATTGCCCCACCCTCACACCCCTCCAGTGTACCATTGTATTTGTTTTCTAACAGTCTCTTCTTCCTCCAGTCTCTTCCTTCAGACTGTTATGCCCTTATCCTTTACAAAAACCTTCAGTGGCCTCATTGTCTAAACTTCCCTTAGAACATTTTCTTCCTCTGGTTCCTTCTACATGTCCTATGACCAAAAAATCTGGACTGGTTCCTTGTTTTCTTGTCTTCAGGTCTTTGCTCATACTTTCTTCTCCTCCTGGAATGCCCTTTCCTACTACTATTTTGCAAAATCCTACCCCTTCGGCAATGCTCATTCTAGATACCAGCTCCTTTGTGAGGCCTTTCTTAACCCCTGCTTATCCTCCCAACCAGACATAATTGCTCTCTTCCTAAACTCTTTGTGCTTTTACATTGTCTTAAACCATTCTCCCTTTCATCCTCCTCTAGCCAACTCTGGATGTTAACATAACTTAAAGCTCTTTGTCAAACACATAATTAAATTGCTAGTGACAACATCTGAAATGATTTCCATTTGTAGCATTCAGTCCAGTGGTGCTAGCTTATATTAGGCTTGAAGTGCATAGAATGTTCTGGATTTAGCTCTGTTTCTTGAGAATTCACTGCACTCTAGTTTCATTTTAACTTCTGAGTTTCATAATATGTTTTGGCTTATAATTTTGTTTTAAGAAAAGGGAAAGGGAAAGGTTTTTTTTTTTTTTTTTTTTTTTGAGATTGGGTCTTGCTCTGTTGCCCAGGCTGGAATGCAGTAGCATGATCATAGCTCATTGCAGCCTCAAACTCCTGGACTTAGGCAATCTTCCCACCTCAGCCTCCCAAAGTGCGGAGATTATAGGTGTAAGCCACTTTACCTGGCTGGGAAAATCTTTAAGTTCATAAGACTTAAGAGCAAATGGAGGACACACGTAGTTAGGGCAGATTATTATGCAGTTTAAATAAATTCTGCTTCACAATTGTGATCTTTACGTAAGGAAATATATTTTTCTTTAATACTCTAGTCTTTTAAGTAATTACAAAAGAAATAATTTGTTTTATGCTTAAAATATCTGCCCTGGAAAAGGTAGCCATCGCTAAAGCTAATTGATCTTCATCATCACATTAACAAGTGTCAACTTTATGGGAGGAAAACTTCCTTCCATTAGGGTCAGTCTTCTGCCAGTTGGTTATTCCTTCCACTCTCCTATGTCTGTTTCACTCCTGTACATTGTCCTCTATATTGCCCATCTCTTTCTAAAGGGGCTTTCTTTTTTTTTCTTTTTTTTTAGACTGAGTCTCGCTCTGTCACCCAGGCTGAGTGCAGTGGTGAGATCTTAGCTCACTGCAACCTCCGCCTCCCAGATTCAAGCAATTCTCCTGCCTCAGCCTCCCGAATAGAGAAGTTATAATTACAGGTGTGGACCACCATGCCCGGCTAAGTTTTGTATTTTTAGTAGAGACAGGTGGTCACCATGTTGGCCAGGCTGGTCTTGAACCCTTGACCTCAAGGGATCTGCCTGCCTCGGCCTCCCAAAGTGCTGGGATTACAGGCATGAACCACTGTGCCCAGCCTAAAGGGGCTTTCTTATCAGCCTGTAAACACATTTGAGTCCCTACTGCCTTCTCAAACACCCAACCTGGACTAATCCACATCCACATCTCTAGCTACCACCCTTCCACACTTGCTGTCACAGCCAAACTTCTTTAAAAGCTTCCTCTATCCCTCACTTCCCATTTACTCTTCAACTCATGCCAACCTGGCTTCTGCCCCTACTTTGATACCCAAATCCCTCTCAGTAAGCTGTACACCCAGTGATCAGTTTTCAGCCCTCCTGTATCTTATGTGTTATTCTCTTGGCTGCTTGCCCAATTAGCTCTCCTCCCCATGCCTCAAATGGTCTTTGCCATGGCTCCTGTGATACCACATCTCCCGGCTTTCCCACTACCTCTCAGCAGCTCCTTTTTAGTCTCTTGCATAGACTCCTACTTTTCTACATCGCTTTGCATGTAGGAGTCCCTTAAGGTGCACCCTCATCTCCTGTTTGCTATGGTCTGAATGTTTGTGTCTCTCCTGAATTCATATGTTGAAATACTAATTAATAAGATAATGATATTAGGAGGTGGGCCCTTTTGGGAGGTGATTAAGTCAGTGGGGATAGAGTCCTCATAAATGGGATTAGTGGTCTCATAAAAGAGGCCCTGGAGAGCTGCCTTGGCCCTTCTACCCTGTGAGGATGCAGCTCTAGAAGGTGTCATCTATGAGGAATGGCCCTTGCCAGACACTGATTCTGCTGGCATTTTGATCTCAGAATTCCCAGCCTCCAGAACGATGAGAAACGTTTCTGTTTTTAACAGCCACCCAGTCGATGGTGTTTTGTTAAAACAGCCTGCATGGATTAAGATACTGCTTTTCTCCCTTTATACATCCTCCTGAAAGATTTCCTCTACTTCTGTGGCTTTAATTCCCCTGTATGTGCGGATGACTCGTGATCTTACGTCTCCAACCCAGTCCTTCCTCCTAACTCTACTATTATGTGTCTAGCTGCCTACCTAACTTGTCTAATTCCATGTGTCACAGGCATCTCAAATTCAACTTGTCCAAACCCAGATTCCTGATCTGCCTTTTCTAGCTCTGGTTCTCTTCATCATATTTCTAGTTACAGGAAAGGGGCGCACCGTTTACCCAGTTACTCAGGCCTGAAGCCTGGCGTCCTCTTCCTTCCCCAGGCATGCCATTGGAGCACAGTCATTTTTCTACCAGTCGATGTTTCAGTGAAGATTAAGTTCCAAATCCTTGACGTGCTCCAGCCTTCCCCTGTGAGCTGAGCGCTCCCACAAGAAGCTCCCCTACCTTCCATCCCCAGCCATTCTGACCTTCTGTGTCTTTTGTAGACCCTGCTCCTGCCAGCCCCAGGCCCTTGCTTATTTATGCTGTCCCTTTTCCTTGCCCTCTTGCCTGGCTAACTTCTGCTCATCCTTCACTTTGTGAACTATTTATATGCTATTCTAGGACCCTGAACTTCCTTATGGCAGCCATCCTGATTGTTATTAGATTATTTGTATTGTTGTTTCGTTCAGTGTCTGTCCCCTCTGCTGCACATTGACTTCACATAGGCAGGGACGGGGTCTCTTTGATTACTGCTGTGTCCCAGTTACCACCGCAGTTTCCAGCCAGGAAAAGAAAAGATGGTTGTTTCCCTGCTTTGATAAAATACCCAGACAAAAGGATGAGCTTATTGCTCTTGCACCTCCTTCCCGAATCTTCCCTGGTTGTCACCAGCAATAATCTATTATGTCTGAGCTGAATGTTTCTCACTGCATGCTGGTTTGCTCAGAGGAAATAGAGGAGGGACTGTTTTTTTGCTTTCTCTTTCTCTTTAGACTTTATTCCTAACGCTTGTTTCTAGTCATTTCTTTTAACCAGCTTCCTGAGAAGAATTTCCATTGTCTTTTCTGAACTCACTTTCAGACCATGAGAAAACAAAAGTTTATTCTGATTTTGGGTCGAAACCTGACACTGAAATTGGTGGTGTTAAGTACATTGCCGGGTAACTGAGATACATTTATACTATTTTTTAAAATGTGTTTTTTTCTGATTATAGGAGTGATTTTATTGTTAAGAACAATTTGAGAATACAATCAAGGGTCAAGAGGAGAAGAAATGGTAGACATTCCTCTCAGAGTTTTCTATTGTAGAATAAGGTCCTGCTGTACATACGAATTTTGTCTGCCCTTTTTTACTTCACATGGATACTTTGATAAAAGCCCTGAAAAATGGGAGTGAAACCTAATAGACTACAGTTTCGGACAACCCCCAGTGCAAATAAGACTGGTCAGCAGCTTCTGGCAAGACCTGCTTCCTCTAGAAGCAGAGAAAGGAAGAGTAACAGGCTGCCCTGAGACCAGGCTCTATAGAGTGTCCCTCCTGCCTCGACATGCCAGGCCTGCTCTGTCCTGGTGCTTGCAGTGTCTATCAGCTGGACACCCTGCCTCTTGGGTGATGCCTTCCACGCAGGACATCTCCAGCACATTGCTCTCTGTTGCAGTGTGTTCCTTAAGCCAGACTTTCTAGGTTTAATTGCATTGGATGTTCATGGATCCTTGTATCTCAGACTAATTGTCTGTGTATTTGTTGATAGTTGTTCTTGTCTATTTTCATTTTACTTTTTAAATTCAAGGCAAGAGACCTGTTTATTTTGTCTTTTACAGTGCCTAGTGTGGAATTTGGTGCCCAATCAATAATCTTTTTTTTTTTTTTGAGACAGAGTCTTGCCCTGTTGCTGAGGCTGGAGTGCAATGGCGCCATCTCAGCTCATTGCAACCTCCACCTCCCAGATTCAAACGATTCTCCTGCCTCAGCCTCCCGAGTAGCTGGGATTACAGTCACCTGCCACCGCACCCGGCTGATTTTTTGTATCTTTACTAGAGACAGGGTTTTACTGTGTTAGCCAGGATGGTCTCGATCTCCTGACCTTGTGATTTACCTGCCTTGACCTCCCAAAGTGCTGGGATTACAGGCATGAGCCATCACACCCAGCCAATAATCTTAAATAATCTAAAAATAATGTTCTGCCCAAATTATAGATAACCAAATTAGAGTCCAGTTAAAATTGTCCTTTTATTTCATAATTTTATCCATTAATTCAGGGAGCATTTAACAGTGCCTGACACAGTTGGTAGGCATGGAGTATACATTAATGAATAAAACAGGGCTAGTTCCTCTTGAGGTTAGGCTTCTAGGCTAGTTTGTTTATTTACTTATTTATTGAGACGGCTCTTGAAGCCCAGGCTGGAGCAGTGGCAAGATGTCGGCTCACTGCAACCTCCACAACCTGCGTTCAAGCAATTCTCCTGCCTCAGCCTCTGGAGTAGCTGGGACTACAGGTGCGTGCCACCACCCCCTGGCTAATTTTTGTATTTTTAGTAGAGATAGGGTTTCACCATGTTGGCCAGGCTGGTCTCCAACTCCTGACCTCAAATAATCTGCCCACCTTGGCCTCCCAAAGTGCTGGGATTAGAGGTATAAGCCACTGATCCCAGCCTCCAGGCTAGTTTAATACCAGATGTTACACAGATAATAAATCCATAGTTTGAATTTGTGATGAGAGTTATGAAGGAACATGGCAAGGTGCCCTGAGAGAGTGCACTAAAGTAGTAGTGTCCACTCTTTTGGCTTCCCTGGGCCATATTGGAAGAAGAAGAATTGTCTTAGGCTACACATAAAATATGCTAATGATAGCTGATGAGCTAAAAAAAAAGTTGCAAAAAAAATCTCTTAATGTTTTAAGAAAGTTGATGACTTTGTGTCGGGCCTCATTTGAAGCCGTCCTGGTCAGTATGCAGTCTGTGGGCCACGGCTTGGACTAAGGGGAGACCTATAGGAGCTGGCATGGGGTGTTGGAGGAAGCCTGGAGGTGGAGCCCTGAAGAGAAGCAGAGGGTGGGTCAAGGTGAGGACATGAGCTCTTTTTGAGAGGGAACCAACCAGAAGGTGAGGCATTCAAGGTAGAGAGTGGTAAACGGAAATGCTTGTCTCTTTACTTTAGTAACTGGGAATGTAAGTCTCCACATGTCTGTGTCTCTATTCTTTCTAAACTTTTCAAGGGATGCATTTAGCCTTCCTACAAGAGTATTTTGGTTTTTCTTTTGAGCAGGTCTTTCTGAACCTGCTGTCCTATCCCACATTTATTGACACTTTTGCTGATGTTTCTGAAAGGCAACTGGGAAGGGCACTAGCAAGTCAGGCTTTTAACACCTATCTGTGGGTTCAATAAAGAGGAATTCAGCTCTTCTCGATTGTAGATGCTGTGTTGTATTCTGGGTCCCATAGGAGATCTTGACTGACCCAGGAGTGTCCCCTTGAGGAAGAAGGACCCTCAGCTACCAGCTGCCTCCCAGCATTCCTCCCCAGGGATAGAAGTCACCCACTTTATGAGCAAGTCCTTAACAAGGAAAGAAGACAGCACTTGAAAATTTCATTGAGCTGTTGGGATTTGTTTCAGAAGACCATTTTGTCCCAGTGTGGATAAGAGCTTATTCCTTCATTCAGCAAATGTTGAGTGCCTTCTGTGTCTAGCACATTTCCAGTGCTGAGATACAGCAGTAAATGGCTTCCATGTCTGTGGATGAAGACAAACTGGAAACAAATAAGCGAAATACAGAGGATGTCGGCCAGTTTATCATCACTACAGAGAAAATTAAAGGAGGGAAGGCGGCCTTAGGGAGAGTCACTTGGGAAGTGGAGACGGGTGTTGCAGTTGTTAAAAATAGCATCAGGAAAAGGCTTACTGGGTGACATTTGAGCAAAGATTTGTATCTGGGGGAAGAGCATTCCAGGCAAGACGCCACAGTGGATGCTATGATCTTGCAGGAACATGCTTGGGATATTTGTGGAACAGCACAAATCCCGCAGTGGCTTGAGTACAAGCAGTGAGAGGGAAGAGTATGCAAAAGAGGAGGTGAAAGGGAAAAGGGAAGACCATGCACATGGGCCTTGTGGCCGCTGTGGATACTTTGGCTTTCTCTCTGGTTAAACAGGAAGATGCTGGAGTCTGTTAAATCTTCTGTAGGGCAAAGGGTGGAAGGAGACTCTGATGAGATGGTGATAGCATGGATCTAGATGGAGGTGGTAGAAAGAGGTCAGGTTTGAGATCTGTTTTGAAGGGAGAGCTGATGGACTGGATGAGGGCTGTGTGAGAAAGAGAAGGAATGGGAGAGGAATACGTTATGGACTTGTTAAATTTAGATCCATATTAGGGTGCTCATGTCAAAAATGTAGTTGGGTATATGAGTCTGGAGTCAGGGGAGAAGCCTAGGTGGGAAGGGTGTCTGTGAGCCATCTGTGAGCATATGGTATTTACATCCATGAGACTCTGGAGTGACTGTGTGTTGGGTAAGAACTTCAGTGCCAAGGGGTTGGGGACATGAGAGGAATCAGTGAAGGGGGCCTGAGGCAAGGGGGCCGGCGAGGAGGTAGAGACCAGGTCTGACGGTGAGTGGCTCTCTGGACCCCTGTGCAGGTGTGACAACGTGCGTGTGTTTAAGCTGGGCCTCTTCTCGGGCCTCTGGTGGACCCTGGCCCTGTTCTGCTGGATCAGTGACCGAGCTTTCTGCGAGCTGCTGTCGTCCTTCAACTTCCCATACCTGCACTGCGTGTGGTAAGCCCCTGCTAATGGGGAGGTGGCAGGGGACAGGTGTGTTTGCACTTGCTGTTGGGCTCTGTTCACCCTGCAAGGTGCACAGGTGTGCCGGGGGTTGCTGGCTTGCTTCTCTCCTCAGGTGCACTGTCAGGTGGTTCAGAAGCCACTGAAAGTGCAGTTTGTAAAAAGCTCCAGGGAGCAGGCTTAGGTGGAACAAAAGGCCTGATTGTCATGCTTAGGTCTGCAGTCTCTTACCTCTAACTCCATTATGAAAGCCTAAAGAAGCTTGAGAACTGAATCTGTAACCTGAGCTCTATCTAGCTGTTTTGGGAGGGGAAAGATAGGGGAAAGCTGGGGAAAGAGGTGATGTGAGGGCTGGGAGTGTCCTCAGTAGGAACCCCACCTTTAGGGCCTGAGTGACCAAGTGAAAGGAGAGGCCACACAGGCCATTTAGGGACACTCTTTTCCATTATTTCTGTAAGTGGGGACAGAAGACCAGAGAACTAAAGTGAATTGTTTAATATCACCCACCTGTTTACATAAAAAACCTTGGAGTTCAGTAATAGCAAATTATAGCATGTATACTTTGGAATGTACAGGATACACTATGTTAAAAAAAAAAAAGCGGGTTAGAAAAATATATGCAGAATCTGATTGTGAGAAAGCTGGGGGAAATCAGAGGGGCTTACTTCCTGGAAACTGCTTCAGCCCCAAACCCATAGTGATTGTTCCTTCTCTGTCCTCCAGGACTTCTGATTGCAAAAGATCACAAGGAGGAAAAATCTGCTGTAGATTATTGCTTACAGATGAAGGGAACCCAAGGAGAAATTCTAGTGGTGAAGAAATGGAAAAACTTTAGATCTAGATTCTGGAAAAGGTTGACTTCTATCCAGAGATGGGCTAAAGATACACAATTTGATAGAATTCACTTAAGTTCCCTTGCTCATGTGAACTTGTATATGTTTACCGTGAGACCCACCCTACTCAAAATGTAGGCCCTGGGGACTTCAAGAAGTGTTTGCAAAAAACAGAACTCAAACAGCACAAGTTGGAATTTACAGTCACATCTGTCAGTCTTTAGGGTTTCTGGATTTTGTGTGATTTTTAAAAAGACCCGCCTCCCCCCACCTTCAAAATTTATAAAAATTTTGTGTTTGGTGCAGTGGCTCACGCCAGCACTTTGGGAGGCTAAGGCAGGTGGATCACCTGAGGTCAGGAGTTCAAGACCAGCCTAGGCAACGTGGTGAAACCCCATCTCTACTAAAAATATAAAAATTAGCTAGCTGGGCCTGTTGGTGGGCACCTGTAATCTTAGCTACTCAGGAAGCTGAGACAGGAGAATCAGTTGAACCCAGGAGGTGGAGGTTTTGTGAACTGAGATAGTACATTGCACTCCAACCTGGGTGACATTATAATTTAAAGTACATTTAAAAATTTTAATTCATCTGGGATTAAGTTTCAGTTTAGGTGTAAGAAAGGATTACATGGCCGGTTGTGGTGGCTCATGCCTGTAATTTCAACACTTTGGGAGGCCAAGGTGGATGGATCACTTGAGGTCAGGAGTTCCAGACCAACCTGGCCAACATGGTGAAACCCCGTCTCTACTAAAAATACAAAAATTAGCCAGGCGTGGTGGTGAGTGCCTGTAGTTCCAGCTACTCGGGAGGCTAAGGCAGGAGAACTGCTTGAACCCAGGAGGCGGAGGTTGTAGTGAGCCGTGATTGCACCATTGCACTCTAGCCTGGGTGACAGAGAGAGGATTCACCAAAAACAAGGAAACAAAAAGGTTTGCATGCTTTTAAATGGTCTATTGTTTGATAAAGATTAATATTAAAACTTTTTACAGGTACAGTGAGGATAAATTTTTTAAAAATTTCCACTAAACTGGAAAAGTGGTTTAATCAACATAAAATTATTCCTGAGGAAGGGCATAAAATATCTGTAACCCGTGGCTAAAGTGCAAAGGTGGGATCTAATCAGATGTGCTCAGTTACTTCCATCTTAGCACCTGTGTTTTAAGTCCTTGGGCCTCAGTCTTCTTGTTTGAGGCCCAAAGGCATTTATTTGCACATTTGTTCCATTGTCCAGCAGCAATATTTTAGGACATTCTAAGATGGGTCCCAAACTGCCCAAGATTTATCATCCTGCTATTCCAGGGATTGTTGGTAATCTTCATTCTTTCCTAACCAGAAGAGGCCCCTGGGCTGCAACTACAGTGAGCAAGGGGGGTGGGTTAGCCCAGAAGAAGGAGCAGGCTAAACTCAGGGCAGTGGAGTCTCATCAGGCTCTTACCTCTTGTCTCCTCTGCAGGCACATCCTCATCTGCCTTGCTGCCTACCTGGGCTGTGTATGCTTTGCCTACTTTGATGCTGCCTCAGAGATCCCTGAGCAAGGCCCTGTCATCAAGTTCTGGCCCAGTGAGAAATGGGCCTTCATTGGTGTCCCCTATGTGTCCCTCCTGTGTGCCAACAAGAAATCATCAGTCAAAATCACGTGATGGCGAGGTGGTGGCTGGCTTTGCCACTTACCGCCCCTCATTCGGTGGGCTTCCTTTGCTAGGAAGACAGCCAAGGGAGTTTGAAGAGTTGGGGTGTGGGCTATCTTTTCAAAAATCTATTTGCTGGGGCTCTCACTAACGTGTCTGTGGACCACCAGGATTCCACTGTGCAAGGGGAAAAGTGTCTTTTCCTTTCCCAACAATGGAAAATGGAGGACTTAGGGACACCAGATGCATCTTTCTCAGCATCACTTCCAGATGCAGTGACTCACTGAGCTGTGTCCTTTGTGGCCGTGGCAGAGCAGTCTTTTGGTGGATCCACCCTGTACAATTCATCTCTTCCTGGAGAAAGCTGGCCTGTTCCAGACCCCACCATTCCCAGGTACCCTTGGAGTGGACTCTACTGATGACAGACAGACTGACCCTCTGACAGACGAGACCCTCTGACTCTCTGATGGAAGATGCCAGAGATTTTCCTTTGGGGTAATTGTCCTTAAACAAAACCAAACTGATGAAACACACGCAGGACTTGTGGCTAGAAGGCTATTTTTCACTTGCATTTCTCAACTAACCCAGGTTTTACATGCATTTGTGAATCTTTTTACTACTACCTCTGTGGAGAGATGGAGAGACTTCAGATAAAGGTACAGCTAATGGGTAAGACCCTCTTATGCCAAAACCTGCACTCCACTTTAGGTCATTCTTGAAAATGAGCACAATTTTTGAATACTGACATCATTTCTGCCTCCCCCTCTCACCCCAGCTCCGCAGCCTCAAATCCACAGAGAAGAAGAATTATGGCATGAATGTTTCCACAGACCCACCATCTTTAAGACTTGACCTCTGTAAGTTTACCAAAGGGCTTCTCACAATTGTGGTGTGGGTTCTGGTTCAAAATTTGGAGCAAACATGAATTTTTTGGATACTTTTTCTCATTCGAAGCCTCCAGTATGCTGTACTATTCTGGAAATTACCTTCGAGAATCTCACTTCCTGTTTCTGTTGTTTTTTTCTGTGGGCATCATGCTCTTCACTCTTACAGTAGAAGGTGCTTTCTGGGTTTTCCAGAGTATCCACTGGCTCACTTTTCTCAAGTACTAGCAGTAACTATACACTCACGGGCTGGTTTTGGGTTGCTAGTGTAGCAGCACAAATCTGTTGCCTTCTGAATTTTTCTCACCTGATGTGGGAAAGACACTGGCTACAGTGAATCTTCTTTTCATCTGGGTGAATGGAAGAATCAAGAACTGTCTTAAAGGTGCATGGTGGGAATTACCAACCTCAGGGATACTAATTTTAACTCAGGCATGTCCTGCTTTGTAACATTCCATTGTGGGGAGGGGGTGGGACAGGTATTTTCTTGTGTGGGTAGGAGTCATGTCACTGTCCTACATATGTAAGAGTTGGGAAGGTGACCGTTTTTGGCACATTCAGGAACTTACTCTAGTTAGAATTTGTACAAGATCCAAGGGGAAAACCCCAATAAGCAACTGAATTTGGAGTTTAAAAATGAATGACTTTATGCTATGTCTCTGATTATCAAATTATATAGGTTTTTCAAAAGCAGAACTCTGTAGTAAGAAATCTTTGTGGAGGCCTAGCGTGGTGGCTCACACCTGTAATCCCAGCACTTTTGGAGGCTGAGGCAGGCGGATCACCTGAGGTCGGGAGTTCAAGACCAGCCTGACCAACAGGGAGAAACCCTATCTCTACTAAAAATACAAAATTAGCCAGGCATGGTGGCGCATGCCTGTAATCTCAGCTACTTGGGAGGCTGAGGCAGGAGAATCACTTGAACCTGGGAAGTGGAGATTGTGGTGAGCTGTGATTGTGTCATTGCCTTCCAGCCTGGGCAACAAGAGTGAAACTCCATCTTAGAAAAAAAAAAAAAAAGAAAGAAATCTTTGTGGAACCCCAGTGTGTGAAATAAATTGTATTTTGTTAAATTTACAGCATTTACTTAATAACATACGAGGTGGTGAAAATGCAAATTAACAAACTAGTAATTTCCAAGGTAGAAAAATTAGGTGTTGAATTTATTCAACATATATGTTGCTTTATTATAGTTTATATATTTATAGAGAGAGCGTTTTGTTTTTGAGTCAGGGTCTCACTGTGTCACCCAGGCTGGAGTGCAGTGGTGCAGTCACAACTCATTTTAGCCTCTGTCTCCCAGGCTCAAGTGATCCTCCCATGTCAGCCTCATCAGGAGCTGGGACTACCAGTGCGTGCCACCACTCCCAGCTAATTTTTGTATTTTTTGGAAGAGATGGGGTTTCACCATGTTACCCAGGCTGGTCTCGAACTCCTGAGTCAAGAGATCCGCCCACCCTGGCCTCCCAAAGTGCTGGGATTATAGGCATGAGCCATCACGCTCAGCCTAAAAAATATTTTTAAAATGATCTTTGAGTTAAATATTCGTGGAACTTCTAATGTACTTCTTTGAGACCTAGGTGGTTGATGGAACAGAACTGCTGTTAAGTCCAGGGTTTCAAGTCCAGAATTTTTTTAAAGGCAAATATCACACCATCCTCATTTTAGATTGACCTTATCCGGCATGGATTCGGGTCTCTCTATTTTATGGCATAAATGCTCCAAGGTAGGGGGTTTGGTGTATATTTTAAGCCCAGCTTTTTTTTTTTTTTTTTTTTTTTTTTTTTTTTTTTTTTTTTTTAAGTGTGAAAAGCAGAATGTGCTTCTAGAAACTGGTTCTTAAGAGATGAGCTGAGAAAGAAATGTGGAATGGAGTATATTTGAGGAGGACAAAACATAGTTTCACGTTTGAACTGAAATCTCTCTAGCTTGCCAGGATGGAATATAAACCAAGAGAGTAGAGACATACCCATCTTATTTTAAGTTGGGTTTATGGCATCACTCATTTAGGTAGAAGCATTACAAACTCTTTAAAGAAAATTGGGAAACTGCAGAAAAGTTGAAGAAAAAAAAAGTAACCCATATTTCTATTGCCCGGGTATAACCCTTGTTAATATTTAGGTATAGTCTCATCTTTTTTCCCCCAATATAGTTGTAAATAAATGATGTCTTTCAGAGTTCACATTTATCCTGTAGCTTGAATGGCATATAAATGCCAGTTGTATATTTTTCATGATGTGTGGGTTTGGAATACACTAGAGTTAGCTATACGCTTGAATGCTGATCATTGGATTCTGAGACTGACTACTGAATCTACCTTTTTAATCAAGCCTGACATGAATGGGCCCTAAAAAGTCATGAACTGAATTCCACTTTTTGATGTGCCTCTGCACTTGGCTTGATGAGTCATCATAAATAGCTGTTAAATATGTGACTTCACAGATTTTGATATGTTCAGATTGTAAAAAATGAATCGTTTATTTCATTAATTGATGGGCAATCAAGAATCTCCTTCCCTCCAGTAGGGCTCCCACTTAGGAGTTAGGTTATGGTGGTAGTTGCTTAGCATGACTCTCAGATTTTGTTCTGGTCAGAATTTGGCCAAGTTCAATACCCAGCAGAAACCGGTTAGGTTATAAAAAACCATTCATGTTTCCGTGTGATCATTTCAATCAGTGATCTGTGTTTTATAGTGTTTAATTGTTGATTATTAGAAAAAGAAATCTTTTCTTCTCTTTATGATTACTGTATATCATTATAAGGCAAGTCCTTCCATGAACACATTGAAGGTATGTGAGGATGATATGTCTGAATCCATATGAGGACAGGCTGCATTTTGGGGAATTCTATGCCTGTCTAGTGAACAGTACCTAAAACATTAATTATAGGTCAAAGATGTTCTGTTGGGGAACAAAGCCTGATGGTCATCAAACATAAGGCTTTGTAAAAATAAGACCACTCATTCCACTTACTGCGTCTCTCAGGTGTGTAAACGTCTCAAGTTCATGGTGCTTCCATGAGCCAGTGCCATGTTGAGTCCCCAGGACTGGGATTTGAGTCTTCCTGGCTCTTTATCCCTTGGGGCGGACATGGAACCATCTCTGGGGTACAGGTGGATGCTGAAGCTCACCGAGTCAGGCAATCAGTGCCCCTCTCCTAGCTCCTTTTTTTTTTTTTTTTTTTTTTTTTTTTTGAGATGGAGTCTCGCTCTTTTGCCAGGCTTGAGTGCAGTGATGCAATCTCAGCCCACTGCAACCTCTGCCTTCCGGGTTCAAGCGATTCTCCTGCCTCAGCCTCCTGAGTAGCTGGGACTACAGGTGTGGGCCACCACGCCCAGCTAATTTTTATGTTTTTAGTAGAGATGGGGTTTCACCATGTTGGCCAGGATGGTCTCCATCTCTTGACCTCATGATCTACCCACCTCGGCCTCCCAAAGTGCTGGGATTACAGGCACAAGTCAGTGCGCCTGGCCACTCCTTTTACACTGAAATTAATCATAAAGCTTTCATAGCCAAGGCTTTGCCTAGGTGCTTTTATTCTAGCTGGCCAAAGAGAAGTCTTGGGCCAGATTGAGATTCTTCATGGATTTTATAGACATCATCCTCCTACAAACTTTAAAAAAAAAAAAGATCCCTACTCTATGGGACTAATTGTTTGAATCTTATCTTTCTCTATATGTTAAACCAGATTTAAAACTATTTTATAACCACAATATGTAATCAGAACAATATAGTATTTTCAGATATATACCTTGTTTTATACTTTGTGTAGGATGTGCTGTATAAGGGTGGCATGCCCACTGGCTGTGGTAAAATTTAATCTCCATTGCTTTGGGAGTGATTTAATGCCTTTTGAAATGGAGCTTTTGCACTTTATACTCTTTCTGTGAACTACGATAACTGTATTTGATATTAAAGCTGTAAATAGCATTTTCTGCAAATGAATATGTACATGTTTGTGTCTATTTCCAAAATGATTTCTGAACTATTTGCAGTGAGAATGTGTCTAATAGATTGTACAGCAAAGCACATTGCCCAAATTCATTTCTTAATGAATTGGGTACCATTGTTATTAAAAATGATTAAAATAATTGTAGTTACTTGTTGGTTTCTTCTTAGAGCTGTGAAATTAATACATGAAAATTTTTCCAGCCTAAAGTACGTAAGTACAGTTATTTTTACTAAATCTTCTATAGTCATGTCATATGGATATAAATCTCAAATATAGGCCTGGTGTGGTGGCTTACACCTGAAATCCCAGCACTTTGGGAGGGCAAGGGTGGATCACCTGAGGTCAGGAGTTCGAGACCAGCCTGGCCAACATGGGGAAACCACATCTCTCCTAAAAAAAAACCATAAAAATTAGCTGGGTGTGGTCACTTGACCTGTAGTTCCAGCTACTCAGGAGGCTGAGGCAGGAGAATCCTTCACCTCCTTCACCTGGGAGGTGGCGGTTGCAGTGAGCCAAGATTGCACCGTTGCACTCCAGCCTGGGTGACAGAGTGAGACTCCTCAAGAAAAAACAAATCTCGAATATAGAATATAATTCATTTGTGCTGGATTTCATCAAATCACTAGAAGGAAGATCTTGTGACATTTCAAAATCATAAATTTAGCAGGAAAATTTATCTACTTATTTATTTCTTTTAAATTTCTGTGACAGTTGTTTAAAGTTAAAAGATTCATAGTTCAGCAGATTTAAAAGAATAGTCTGGGCACAATGGCTCATGCCTGTAATCCCAGCACTTTGGGATGCTAAGGTGGGTAGATTGCTTGAGCTCAGGAGTTCAAGACCAGTCTGGGCAAATGGTGAAACACTGTCTCTACCAAAATTACAAGAATTAGCCAGGTGTGGTGATGCACACCTGTAGTCCCAGCTACATGGGAGGCTGAGGTGGGAGGATTGCTTGAGCCCAGGAGGTAGAGGTTGCAGTGAGCAGAGATCATGCCACTGTACTCCAGCCTGGGCCAACCTGTGAGACCCTGTCTCAAAACAAACAATAACAAAAATGACTATAAGAGAAGAAATACTGGATAAGCATTATCTGTATCATTACAGTGGGTTTTTATAGACTTTTTTATTTTCCTGGAAGAGGCGAGGGGACAAGGAGTGGCCCCAAAGTTCTTTGACAATATAAAAGCTGCAGGAAAATGTTCATGTACAGGTTGAGTATCCCTGATCCAAAAATAAAAAATCAGAAATTCTCCAAAACCTGAAATTTTCTGAGCACCTATATAACAATCAAAGGAAATGTTCCTTGGAGCATTCCAGATGTCCGATATTTGGATTAGGGATGCTGTATAATGCAAATATCCCAAAATCTGAAAAGATCTGAAATCCAAGCATTTGTGGTTCCAAGCACTTTGGATAAGGGACATTCAATCAGTATATAATTTTCTAGGGGTTCAGATGTCTCTAGTAGCCCATCCAGGTAAAGAGCCTCTGCCCAACAGGAGACTAAGCAAACATTTCAAATCCTTTTGGTGCTGGAATTAGTTACTCAGTCTTCAGGACTGAACTTTTTTGAGGTTGTGGTCAGGGACAGTGGCTGAGGAAGTTGAGGGCTCTGCTTCTAGGGGCTGGCATGGGTGTGTGTACCTCTCTCCCCGACAGTCTGGACCAGGTGTCCCCAAAGTACGGCCCTCAGGCTGCATGCAGCCCCCTGAGGCCATTTATCCGGCCCCCCGCCACACTTCAGGAAGGGGCACCTCTTTCATTGGTGGTCAGTGAGAGGAGCACAGTAATTGGCGGCTGTCCAACGGTCTGAGGGACAGTGAACTGGCCCCCTGTGTAAAAAGTTTGGGGACGCCTGCTCTGGACTATCTGCTTCTCCTCGTAGGTGTCCTCTTTTTCTTGAGTCTGATTGGGAGTTGACGCAGCCACCCCTGCTCCCTTCTCCAGATTGCCCTATAAAGATCAGAGCTCAGGAGCGAGCATCTCCCACTCTTCTCTTTTAAGGATTTTTCATTAAAAGACATTACACTGAAAGACTGCATTAAGACTATGCTATAAAGGGCTGGAGTGGGCGGACCCAGGGTTCTGGCAACTTCCATCTTAAGGTTCCTCACTGAACTGGGAACTTATATTTTTCCTTGCAGCCTCTTTCCTGGTTTAGAGTTTCATAGTTCTTAAGATGGTGTCTGGGTTTATTATACTCAGACTACTGTTGTATAGTATACAAAACTATACTCTGCCTACTTTTGTATAGTTGGATTTTTTTCATAATCAAAAGCTAAAAGTTATGGTATTCGAGTTCGAGTTTTTGTTCTCCACTCTCTGAAGAGTGGGACTCTGCCTCCTTTCCTGCTGCGTTTGTTTTTTTTTTTTTTGAGACAGAGTTTTTTGCTCTTGTTACCCAGGCTGGAGTGCAATGGCGCGATCTCGGCTCACCGCAACCTCTGCCTCCTGGGTTCAGGCAATTCTCCTGCCTCAGCCTTCCGAGTAGCTGAGATTACAGGCGTGCGCCACCATGCCCAGCTAATTTTTGTATTTTTAGTAGAGACGGGGTTTCTCCGTGTTGACCAGGTTGGTCTCGATCTCTTGACCTCGTGATCCACCCGCCTCGGCCTCCCAAAGTGCTGGGATTACAGGCGTGAGCCACCGCCCCCGGCCCTCCTGCCGCGTTTTAAGAGGGCTGGCAGTCCCTCTGTCCCACTGGAGGAATGATCTTGTCTCAAGTGGCACTTCTGTCTCTGTCTCTAGGCTGGCGGCACCTAGTTTCCCTGGGAAGTCTCTCTGGGTGTTAACTCACAAAAAGGAACAGATCACCCTCACCTGGGTTTTATTTGTTTGTTTTATGCTTCTCGTTAAAACCAAACATTTGATTCAGCTGCTTTTGCAATTGAGCGCAGAGACCAAAGGGCTATTTTTAAGATGTCACATATAGCAGCAGCTTATTTTTATATTAGGGCTAGTGATAGGAAAGTGGCTGAAGGTTAGGCCAGGAGCATGAAGTAGGGGAAAGCGTACAGTGGCTCCCATGATATTTGCTAGAGAGGGTTTCCCGTGAACAAAGAAAGCCATTAGCTACTGGGGTGGGAGGGACGGAGACGCTCCTGGAGTAATATTGCCATCTCGTGGCTTTTTGAGGCATTGCTATATGGCGCAAGCGAAGCCTTGCCCAATTCCTAATCATCCCAGAGCTCACCAACAGTCTGTCTCCAAAGGGCCAGCCCGGCCGGGGGCGGTGGCTCACGCCTGTAATTCCAGCGCTTCCGAAGGCCGAGGCGGATGGATCACCTGAGGTCTCGAGTTGTTGAGACCAGCCTGGCCAAGAGGCGAAACCCCATCACGACTAAAAGTACAAAAATTAGCCGGGTGTGGTGGCAGGCGCCTGTAATCCCAGCTACTAGGGAGGCTGAGGCAAGAAAATTGCTTGAACCTGGGAGGTGAAGGTTGCGGTGAACCGAGATCGCCCATTGCACTCTAACCGGGGAGACAAAGCGAAACTCCGTCTCAAGGAAAAAAAAAAAGTTTCAGAAAGCCAAGCTATGTAATCTCTTTCTGGGCCCAGGTATGTCTCCCTGGATTTTTTTTTTTTTTTTTCCCCCAAGTATCTCTCTGTCTTCCTTTTCCTCTCCTCTCTTCCCTTAGAAATTCAGTTTTCACCCCCCAGGTGTTTTAGAAGTTACCCATTGTGATTAAAGCAAATACGGTTGGCCCCTGGTATTCGGGGGGATTGGTTTCAGGACTCCCCAACCCCCATACCAAAATCCCAGAGGCTCCAGCCTCAATATAAAATAGCATCATATTTACGTATGCTTTAAATCATCTCTGGATTACTTATAATACCTAATACAATTTATATGCTGTGTAAATGGTTGTTAAACTGCATTGCTTTTTTTTGGTATTATTGTTTATTGTTGTGTTATGATTTTTTATTGTTTCTTTTTCCCTGAATATTTTTAATCCGTGGTTGGTTGAATAGGTGGATATGGAACCTGAGGTTACAAAGGGCCTGTATTTCAAACCAATCTAAGGTAGATGAGATTTAGAGGAAGTTCTGTGTATTTGTTTGTTTATTAGATATGGGGTCTTGCTATGTCGCTCAGGCTGGAATGTAGGGGCTATTTACAGGCACCATAATGGCACTCTACAGCATTGACCTCCTGGCCTCAAGCGATTCTCCTGCCTCCGCCTCCTTAGTAACTGGGACAATAGGCACTAGCCACCGGCCAGTCTAGAGGAAGTTTTTAATCTACTGGAGTGAAATTTAACTTTGGGGATTAATAGCTCAGTTTATACAAGTCAAATGTGATTATAACTCATGTCTTTTTAAAGATGAATCTACTTTAAATCAACACTTAGCAAATGTCTGCTTGGTGTTACCTGTTATGCTGCCTGCAGAGTGTTACAGGGATGGACAGAGCAGCTCAGAGGTGAGGAGGGGACAAGGCCACTAACTGCAGAATCCCTGTGGAAAAGAGGAATCACCAGTGCTGTGAGGCAGGCAGGACAGAGTGGTGAGTCTTCACCAGGGGGAGCTGGGACTTGAGAACTCTAAGCTTTAACTGATAACCCATGAGCCGCATATAATATGGAGTATCAGTCCAGTGAAGTAACAGGTAGACTCCCTAGGAATATTATTGATAGACTCCCTAGGAATCTTCTTACAGGCAAACCTTATTTGACAGCCCATCACATAAGTTATCTTTCACATAAATGGTCTCATTTACTACACTCAGCTACTTTGTGAGGCTGGCATTACTATTATTCCTGTTTTGGATATGATAGAACTGAGGCTTGGAAATGTATTTTGACCACTGCTATTGCAAGGCTGTGAACCCAGGACTTTTGACTCTTAGATTTAATTCTCTTTCCACAAAGGATTTATGGCAAATGAGTTAAAGGTTTTCATATAAGTGGGCACCAAATTGGAATTATAAGTTTCAAAACAGTCCTATTACTACAAATAATTAGACAGAATACAGCTGGTCTTTCATATGCATGGGTTCTATATCTGTGAATTCAGCCTTAGATAAAAAATACTTAAGAAATTTCATATTGAATATGCAGAACGTATTTGTTCTTGTCATTCTGTAAGCAATACAACGTAACAACTATTAACATAGCATTTATATTATATTAGTTATTATAACTAATGTAAAGATGATTTAAAGTGTAGGGGAGGGCCAGGTGCAGTGGCTCATGCCTGTAATCCCAGCACTTTGGGAGGCTGAGGTGGGTGTCACTTGAGGTCAGGAGTTCAAGACCAGCTCGGCCGACATGGTGAAACCCTGTCTCTACTGAAAATATAAAAATTAGCCCAGGCATGGTGATGCATGCCTGTAGTCTCAGAGGCTGAGGCAGGAGAATCGCTTGAACCCAGAAGGTGGAGGATGCAGTGAACTGAGATCGTTCCAGTGCACTCCAGCCTGGGTGACAGAGCAAGACTCTGTCTCAACTAAAAACAACAATAAAAGTACAGGGGGGGATGAGCGTAGGTTATATACAAATACTGCATGATTTTATATCCTGGACTCGAGCATCCTCAGATTTTTGTAAACGGCAGCTAGTAAGCAAAATGATCTACTGCTTAGCAGTCCTCGATGCCGGTACGGAGTGAGGAGCCACAGGCTATCTCTTTGTTCGGTGATAGAACTGCAAGTCTCATTATTTCCTGGCCATCTCTACTTGGATGCCCATAGACACCTCACACGTGCCTTTACTTATACTTCTCTTAAATCTGGGCCTTGTACACTTTCTCAGTGAGCGGTGTCACTTCCCGTTCAGTTGCCAAAGACAGTCCCCACCTCCCTCAGTTGTCTGTATCCAACCTATTTTGAGACAGGGTCTTGCTCTGTCACTCAGGCTGGGTGCAGCGGTGCGATCACGGTTCAAGGGAGCCTCCATCTCCCGGGCTCAAAGGATCCCTCCTGCCTCAGCCTCCCGAGTCACTGAGACCGCAGTCGTGTATCACCATGCTCAGCTAATTTTTTTATTTTGTCTTTTTGTGTTGCCCAGGATGGTCTCAAAATCTTTGGCTCAAGTGATCCTTCCATCTTGGCCTCCCAAAATGCCATAATTACAGGCTTGAGCCACTGTGCCCAACCCATATCCAATCTAATAGTAAATCCTCTTAATTCCTCTTCTCCAGTGTCTCAAATCCATCCATGTCTCCTTATCCCCGAGAAGGTGCCACTGTCTGTTGCCCATTCGTGCTCCTGCTGGAGCCAGAGCTGTCTTTCTAGAGTGGAATCTGACAGGGTCCTTTCCTGCTCAGGCCCCTCCGGGTCCTCCCCATTGCTCTTAGAACAAAGGCAACCTTATTGGAGACCCTGAGTATGATCCGAAGTCTCCTTCACAACCTAGTCCCTGCCTTCCTTTCTAGTCTTTCTGGGTTTGAGCATCCCCCCTTTAACCCCTTCACACGAGCCTCTCAGAGCTTTGTGTGCTCTTCCTGATCTTTCACATGGCCTTTGGTCCTGTCCCCATTGCTGTGTAACAGATCACCTCAAAACTCAGTGGCTTGAAACATCAGAAATTTCTTCTCTCACAGCTCAGGAGGGCAGAAGTCCAAAATCAAGGCATGGGCAGGGTTGGCTCCTTTTGGAGGCTCTGAGCAAGAATCTGCTCCATGTCTCTGCCTCTGCGTCATGGGGCTTCTTTCTTGTGTCCCTGTGGCCGTATGTCTACGTTTCTCCTTTATCTTATAAAGACATCAGTCATTGAATCGAAGGCCCACCCTCATCCAGTATGACCTCATCTTAACTAATGAATCTGCAAAGACCCATTTCCAAATAAGGTCACATTCTGAGGTTCTGGGTGAAGGTAAATTTTGGTGGAATACTATTTGAACCACTATACTGTCATCTGCCAAGAATGTGGAATCCTCTCCCCACTTTTAGCTAAAATCGCCAGAATGGATTTAGTATTGTGAAACCTGTAGACTCCTCCTGTGTGTGCACGCACCTTGCACACACACGTACATGCACACTGACGTCCTGGCACACATATGCCCAGCGCTTCCTCTTCTCTCCTGTGGTCTCTACTGAAAGTTCGTGTAATACGTTTTCATGCTCTCCCTGTGAGGTGGGGAGGGGTATCTCTATCTACAACCAGCTGTAGAAAAGGCCCCAAGAAGCAGTGAGGGGAGGCAGCACTAAGGAGGAGAGGGGTGTGGGCTGAGCTAGGAAAGACGGGGTTTTAGGAAGCTGGGCTGAGGATTCACTTGGAAGAAACCCTGTTGTCTTCCCAAATCTTAGGATGTCTGGTGGGAGAAAGCCATCCAGGCCGGCATCTCCCCACTCACACCACGTGGCCTCCTCATCTTGGCATTCCCAGAGACAAACCCAGAGTCTGGGAGACTGAAACCAAACATCAATAATCGACCAATCCATACGTAGAGCAGCGGTCTCCAATCTTTTTGGCACCGGGGACCGGTTTCATGGAAGGCACTTCTTTCCACAGACTGGAAAAGGGTAGGGTGTGTGGGTGGGGGTGGCGGAGAATGGTTTTGGATGGTTCAGGCTCGTTACATTTATTGTGCACTTTATTTCTATTATTACCTTGTAATGTATAATGAAATAATTATTGTAAGAATAATAATTATTATTATGTTGTAATATATAATGAAATAATTGCAGCTCACCATAATGTAGAATCGTTGGGAACTGTGAGCTTGTTAACCTGAAACTAGATGGTCCCATCTGGAGATGATGGGAGGCAGTGACAGATCATCAGCCGTGAGATTCTTATAAAGAGCACGAAACCTAGATCCCCCACATGTGCAGTTTACAACAGGGTTCACGCTCCTATGAGAATCTAATGCCACTGATGATCTGACAGGAGGCGGAGCTCTGGCGGTCACGCTCACCCTCGCCCAGTGGCTCAGCTCCAGCTGTGCAGCCCAGTTTCTAACAGGCCACAAACCAGTACTGGTCTGTGGCCTGGGGTGTAGGGACCCCTGCCTTAGAGCAAAAGAGGTTTGGGATGTGGTGAGAATACCTTGCCTGGATGAGGAAGGCTTCCTGGATTGGAACGTGGCGTCCAAACTGAGACCTGAAGGGCAGGGTGCACTAGGCCTGGGGAAAGGTCTCTCGGGTGCCAGACCGCTGGGCAGAGGATGGCGCTTCTGTCCTTGGCACCTGCTTGGATGTCAGAAGCACTGAAGAGTGTGTGTATGTGCGTGTGTGTGTGCATTTTTGTGCAGGGCAAGCATGAAGGAGGCCAGCGGAAGCCATGCCCAGGAGTTGAAAATATCAGAATGGGGAGCTATGACTTGCAAGACACATTGTGATTGTGGTGTCTTGGCCACTTTTGGTTGGGACCAGAGGAAGGTCAGGGATGCACTTCTTCTTAGTCCCAAGGCTGGCAAGTGTGGGGAGATGCGGGCATGGAAAGCGGAGCCCGGTGGGTACAGTGTGTGGAGCCAGCTGGGAGCGGTTGGGCTTGGGCGTCGGAGGAGCGGGCGGGCGCTGCCTGGGGCGTCCACCAGGGGGCAGTGCTGCTGGGCGAGCGCGCAGTGGGCTGAGGGGCGCGGGGTTGCGGGCTGGGGCTGTGGGACTCGGACGCCCGTGGCTGTGGGACTGCGGGGCTGGCGGCGCGGGGCGCAGGGCCGCGGCGGGGGCGGCCAGGGCAGCTTTTGCCTCCGGGGCAGGCAGGAGAGCGTCATCGCGTGCCTGCCTGTCTTCGCCGCAGGGATGTTTCCAGCAAACAGACCGTGCTGACTCCAAGCTGCAGAAACGCGCCCCCAGGGGAAAGCTCTGCGTTTTGCGGGGGCTCCTTAAAACCGAGGTTCCAGAGAATTGATTTACCCCAAAGCTGGTAACACTAAAGCTTCTGCCACCCCAAGGCCGTGTTCATGCATATTTCGATGTGAGGCTCCCTGGAAGTATGTATGTTTCAGGCCCACAAAACCAGGCTCTGCCTCTCGGAGATTCCTCTCCAGGTTTCAGTCTGGTCGTCCCCTCCCCGGTCTAGCTCCCTAACCCCCAGATCCACCAGCGCTGCTGGGAGACTGGGGCAAGCCTCGGCACAGGCAGGCCCAGAGCAGAGGGTCTGGGGTATGTGAGGGTATGTGGGTGTGGATGAGAGTAAGCAAGCGAAGGAGCTCAGCAGTGGAGATGCCAGTAGCACCTGCCCTTCCAGTTGTGACAACCCAAAGTGTCCCCAAACATTGTCCAATGTCCAGTGTCTGGCGAGGAGAGCCGGAAGTTGTCTCTGGTTGAGAGCCGCCAATTTCGAGATTGTAGCTTTCCTTTTCTGTTGCTGCTTACGAGTTAAGCCTCAAGTCTTTTCCAGAGGGGTTGGATTGTGACTTGCACAACCTCTTCCCGGAGACTTCCACCCACCAAATCGAAAGGCTCATAGGCTGACTCTGGGGGTGGAGAGCCTCAGTTCAATCGAGGAGGGGGCCTGGGGCCTCCTTTCCTCCCGCAGTGGCGGCTGCAGCCTGCGAGCTGGGGAGACAGTAGCTGCTGGCCTGGCCGGGGGTGCCGGCTCTGGTCGCGGTTTCCCTCTTCCAACAGTTAGAACATGAAACTTAGAAGAGATCCGAGAGGACGTCTAGTTCAACACCTGCCCCTTCCCTTAAAAACGTGTTTACGGCCGGGCGCGGTGGCTCAAGCCTGTAATCCCAGCACTTTGGGAGGCCGAGGCGGGTGGATCACGAGGTCGAGAGATCGAGACCATGCTGGTCAACAAGGTGAAACCCCGTCTCTACTAAAAATACAAAAAGTTAGCTGGGCATGGTGGTGCGTGCCTGTAATCCCAGCTACTTAGGAGGCTGAGGCAGGAGAATTGCCTGAGCCCAGGAGGCGGAGGTTGCGGTGAGCCGAGATCGCACCATTGCACTCCAGCCTGGGTAACAAGAGCGAAACTCCGTCTCAAAAAAAACAAAACAAAACAAAACAAAAACAAAAAAAAAAACGTGTTTACGGGCCGGGCGCAGTGGCTCATGCCTATAATCCCAGCACTTTGGGAGGCCGAGGCGGGCAGATCAGGAGCTCAAGAGATCAAGACCATCCTGGCCAACCTGGTGAAACCCCTTCTCTACCAAAAATACAAAAAAAAAAATAGCCGGGCATGGTGGCACGTGCCTGTGGTCTCAGCTACTCGGGAGGCTGAGGTGGAAGAATCGCTTGAATCCAGGAGATGGAGGTTGCAGTGAGCCGAGACTGCGCCACTGTACTCCAGCCTGGCGATAGAACAAGACTCCGTCTCAAAACAAAAACAAAAACAAAAACAAAAAACATGTTTACGATGTTCAGAACTGAAGTTCAGAGCCCTGAAGCGTCTCTTTCAGGGCTAAATAGCTTTTTTTTTGAGACAGAGCCTCACTCTGTCACCCAGGCTAGAGTGCACTAGCACGATCTTGGCTCACTGCAACCTCCACCTCCCAGGTTCAAGTGATTCTTCTGCCTCAGCATCCTGAGTAGCTGGGATTATAGGCATGGGCCACCATGCCTGGCTAATTTTGTGTTTTTTTTTGTAGAGACAGGGTTTCACCATTTTGGTCATGCTGGTCCTGAACTCCTGACCTCGTGATCTGCCTGCCTTGGCCTCCCAAAGTGCTGGATTACAGGCATGAGCTTTTACGAGGTAGAAGTAAGACCAGGCCCAGATCTCCTGACTTTCAGCCTATGGTTTTTTCTGCTCCATGGGCAGCCTCTCTGAGTCCCTATTAAAATATCGTCCCCCTGGAGGACACACACCATAAACTAGATGAGTGGTTGCATAATAAATGGCCCTGAAACTTAGTGGCTTGAAACAAAAATAAATAGTCTCAGTTTCTCTGGGTCAGGAACTGGGAGCAGTTTTGCCTCAGGGTCTCTCATAAGTTTCAGTGAGATGTTGGCCAGGGCTTTTGAGTATGAGACCTTGGTCAAGAATCTTCTCTTGGTTGGACACTATGGTTCTCGCCTATAATCCCAGCACTTTGGGAGGCCATGGTGGGAGAAACACTTGAGGCCAGGAATTTGAGACCAGCCTGGGCAACTTGGTAAGACCTTGTCTCTACAAAAAGTACAAAAATAAGCTGAGCGTAGTGGTGCGTGCCTGCAGTCCCAGGTACTTGGGAGGCTGGGGTGGGAGGATTGCTTGAGCCCAGGAGGCCAAGGCTGCAGTGAGCTGTGATGGCAGCACTGCAACTTCAGCCTGGGTGGCAGAGTGACACCCTGTCTCAAAAACAACAACAACAACAACAACAAAAAACAACAAAAAACCTTCTCTAAGGCTCAATTTTTTCATCTGTAAAATGGAGATAATCACTGAAGTTACTTCATAGGCTGTTATGAGGATTAAAAACATAATTCTTTTGTGGCAGAGATTTTAAATTTCTTACTCCAATATCACTTCCCCTTTCTTCCTTTGTAACAGAAGCTCTGATGGTTAGCTGGGAAGATGGCTGCCTGGAATAAAAGTCTACATTTTTCATCTTTTTTGTTTTTTGTTTTTTGTTTTCCCAACCTGTTCTGTTTGAAAGAGATGTAGAAGTGTTATATGGCCCCTTTCAGGGAACTTTCTTTAAAAAATGACATCTCCATTTGCTCCTTTTATTTGTTGTCCCCTGTATTCTGCTTCCTGAAATGTGGATATGATGGTTGGAGCGCTGGTTGCCACTTTGGAACACAAGGATGAGCAGCACACCCCTGGGATGACAGAGTGATGGATTGGATGGAGCTTGGGTTCCTAAAAGTTTTGTGTAATTGTCATATCTATTTTGCACCACCGAGGTTGTAGAGACATAAAATTAATTTTTTCCCCTTTTGTTTTTTAAAAAACTGTCCTCAAACATTCTGGTATCCAAGAGAAATAAACTTTTATCTTAGCCAAACACAGTATTTTGTGCTTTCTGGCTCATGCACTGAACTAAGCAGCCTATTTGCTTATGCTGTTAGCAAATGCCAGGTGGTCAGGAGGTGCTCAGGATCCTGGTAAGTGTGTTGATTTCAAAGCCATGGTCAAACCAGCCAACTATATCTCATAACCTGGATGTGGGGAGAGGAAAGGGGACAGCCAGGACAGTGGAGAAAGAGCTCTGGAGCCAGGAGACCTGAGTCACAGTTGTAGCTCTCCTCTCTCAGCCTTGATTTAATTTTAATTTAATTTAATTTTTTTTTTTTTTTGAGATGGAGTCTCACTCTGTCACCCAGGCTGCAGTGGTGCAATTATGACTCACTGTAGCCTCAACCTCCCAGGCTAAGGTGATCCTCCAGTCTCAGCCTCCCCAGTAGCTGGGACTGTAGGCGTATGCTACCACACCCATCTATTTTGTAAATGTTTTGTAGAGACAGGGTCTCACTGTGTTGTCCAGGCTGATCTCAAACTCCTGGGCTCAAGCCATCCTCCTGTCTCAGCCTCCCAAAGTGCTGGGATTACAGATGTGAGCCACCACACCCAGCTTCCATTTTCTTTTCTTTAATTGAAAGGGGCTAGACTAGCTCATGGGTTTTCAAATTTTTTGTAGCAGTAGGAATTGTTCTTCAAATGAAAACCAATATATACAAAAGATTTAAGTAGAACTTTGAGTCTATCCAATCCTTTTGGTTCCATCCCCCAAGCTGCCGTGGAGTGACCCTCAAGGCTTAAAAGGAGCCTAATTTGAAAAACACAGACAGACTGATCCTCCAAATTCTCTTCAGGAGCAACAGTGTATGACTCTAAGGGGCTGAGCTGAGCCAGAAAACATGCTCAGATTTTTCTAGAATGAACCGTAATCTGGGGTAAGAGAGATGTCAAGCCCTTCGAGGTCCTGGGTTCCCGTGAGGCCTCTGGCTGTAAGTGCTGACAAATCTATGGCTTCATCTCACAGTGAAGAAAAGCACATTAATTCATAGCCAAGCAGCCTCAGGAGTCTTCGTTTTTGCAGTTCTAGGCTATATATCACATTGCATTAGCCAGAGGTCAGCAGACATCATCAAAAACAACAGGAACATGGGACATTTCATTTTGCTGGCGCTGCAGGATTGAAAATGTCAGCTCCCTCTGGCTACCTGGTGAAGGAATTATGCCATGGCTCAAGAGATGGCGATCAAAACCTTAACTCATCATTTGAAGATTGTGCATTACAGACTTTGCTGTGAAATAGAAACACTGCTGTACTACACGCTGGGGTCCATTGGGGGGAAATGGGGAAGGGATGGGGGGATGGGGAGGTGGGAAGAGATAGCATGGGGTGAAATGACAGATACAGGTGAGGAGAAGGAAGGCAGCAAACCACACTGCCATGTGTGTACCTATGCAACAATCTTGCATGTTCTTCACATGTACCCCAAAACCTAAAATGCAAAAAAAAGAAAAAAAAAAAAAAAGAAACACTGAACATCTTGGTCCCATTGTCACAGTCACTGGTCACTATTGGAGTCGATAATAGTATAATTCATTGGGTTATGTGAGGACAGGTAAGGTAATACACAAACATTCAGTAATAGGTTATTGACTGTTTCTTCTTATCTTCCTCTTCCTCCTCCTCCCTCTTATTCTTTGACGGAGTCTCGCCCTGTTGCCCAGGCTGGAGTGCGATGGAGCCATCTAGGCTCACCGTAGCCTCCAACTCCTAGGTTCAAGCGATTCTCCTGAGTAGCTAGGATTATAGGCGCCCACCATCATGCCTGGCTAATTTTTGGTATTTTTAGTAGAGATGGGGTTTCACTATGTTGGCCAGGCTGGTCTTGAACTCCTGACCTCGTGACCCGTTTGCCTGTTTCTTCTTCAATGGTCAACTGTGGGGTTTTAGTATTTTTCTTACTGAGTTGCAAGAACTTTTGGTAAGGAAGTGAGCCTTTTGAATATAGTACTTATTGCAAAAATTTCCCAGTTTCTTGTTTGAAAATTCTGGTTGTTATTATGATTGGTATTTAACACACAGATTTTGAAAGTTTTAGGTAGTCAAAACTGCTGACCTTTCCCTTAAGAATGGCAATTATCCAGGTGTATGCCAGGCATCCAGGCATGAATGCTTCTGAAATCCTTTTCAAGCATTGGCTTATTGAGTCCTCATAAGCCGAGGTAGGTAATACCACTGCACCCATTTTATGATGAAGGCAGCCACCCTTGGTGCATTCTCTTCCTAGCACATCCCGAGATGCCAATTCCCATTGGTCACAGAGGCCAAAAGATACTAATACCCTTTTTATTTTTAGTTTTGAGATGGAGTTTTGCTCTCATTGCCCAGGCTGGAGTGCAATGGTGCAATCACAGCTCATTGCCACCTCTGCCTTCTGAGTTCAAGTGATTCTCCTGCCTCAGCCTCCTGAGTAGCTGGGATTACAGGCATGCACCACCATGCCCGAGTAATTTTGTATTTTTAGTGGAGACAGGGTTTCTCCATTTTGGTCAGGCTGGTCTCGAACTCCTGACCTGAGGTGATCTGCCCACCTCAGCCTCCCAAAGTGCTGGGATTACAGGTGTGAGCCATCACGCCTGACATCTTTTAAGGAGAATTTAAGGTGGAAGCAAATGAACATGCAAAAGGGGACAGGGCTTGGGCCAGGTGGGGACACAGAATCTCAGTGCTAGCCTCTGTAAAGTTTGAAACAGCCTTGCAAGTACTTCTGATAAGCCCAACAGGGTGTGACATCTTGAGAACCACAGATAAGTTCTTTTAGTTTCTGATATTCCATGGTCAGAAAAAACAGGTAAGTTCTGAAGTCCACCTAGTCTGGAAGAAAAATAGGAAAGAAGTACAGGCAGTGCTCGACTTACGACCACGGTCGGGACCACGGACCGGTCGTAACACGATTTGGTCGTAAGTTGAGTAGGCTATGTGTACAGTTGAAATGGTGCACGCAGAGATGGTAGTGCTGCCAGAAGCTGGTCCGCACCGTCGTACGCCCAGCTGGGCAACGTTTGCGCTGCTAGACGTGGAGCAGTCTTGGCTAGCGATTGTGGCCTTAAAGTCGAATGGTTGTAAGTTGCATAGGTCGTAAGTCGATCAATACCTGTATTAACCAGACTTGATTCCAGACTCTCACTGCCTCAGCCTGGAGACCAGGATGGCATCCCCAGGTTCTGGAAACTGTCTTGGTTTTAGTCTTTCCCAGGATAGTCACCCAACCAACCGCTGGGTCTGGCAGGCTGGCTGTGGAATAGAGGCTGCAGCCCTGGCTTGAGCTTGCAGACTGGCCCTGCCGGTTAACGGCTTTGGGAGTTTGGGTACATGAAATTGCTTTGTAAATTACAAAGGGCTGTGCGTAAAAGCCTAGGGTGGATATTCATGGCATTCTTGTCACCATCTCAAGCTGGTGACAGGTGACCTTCCTGATATTGATGCTCAGGAGCATTTTCATCTGCAGCATTGTTTGATGACTACCTGAAACCCTCCAAGTCAAGTAAATACTTCTGAGCAGGTTGTAAAATCCATCAATGGGCCCCTTTTCTTCTTCTTCCAAACTGTATCCCACCCATACCAAATACCCACTTCCCTCTAGGCCTGGGCACTTGTGTTCCCTTTGCCCAGCACACCTTCTTCCCTCCTCACATTTTTAACGCTTGTAATTCTATTTTTCATTTAGAACTTCATTCATGCATCACCTCCTCCAGGAAGCATTCCCTGATAACACCCTTGCCACATCCCGGGAGGCTGGTTTATATACCCTTCCTTTGTTTCCACAGTGACTTCTATTTTCTATTTACCCATACATCACACTGTATCTGTCTTTACCACTGAGTATGTCTTATTCATTCTTCTCTTTGCAGCATTCTAGAATCCCTGAGTATGTGAAGACATATGCTTCCCCTCTACCATATGACATTGGAGAGCAGGTTTGGGACACTGGTTCATGCCTGTACAGTGGTGTGGCTTTGAGCTACTTGCCTTGCCTCTCTGTGTTTGCACAAATGGAAGATGAGACTAATGATAACTGAGACTTAATATGGTGGCTGTGAGGATTGTGATAATCCGCTGAGAGCCGAGTGAGCCGTGCTTGGTACAGAATAGGGGTGGGATCATGGAATTCAAAATGAGGCAGCTGCTGTTGTCATCAGTGTATGGCTGGCCTGGATCCCTGATACTGATGTGACACCATTATTTATATTGTGGGTCACATTCTCCCATTCTTGTGGGTAAGTTCCGTGAGGGAAGGTCTTTGTTCAGCTTACAGCTGTATCTCTGTAGCTTAGAATAGTGCCTGGAACGTAACAGGCACTTGGTAAATGCTCATAGAATGAGTGAATGAATGAGGTACCAAGAGATCCCATGGGATGATTAATCTTGGTGGCCAGTCTGATGTCCCCTGGCATCCAGGACTTCTTATAAAAGAATCTGGCTTATAAAAGAATGATGCCTTAGAATCTGGCTTGTGTGTGTCTCAAAAGAACCTTCACTTAGCCCAACCAGAGGTTCCCAAATATTTTTATCAAGTGTCTTCTTTATCATAAGTTTGAGGCAAAAGTTATTTCTCTTGAAGAGAAAGCAAGAAGGAAGAGAACACCCTGTTTTAACCTCCAGTGCCAAACGCAGCCTGAAACACACACGCCCACACGGCTCCTGTTCTTGGGAGAGAGGCCTGGTAAAGTGGCATCTGGAAAAAACCCAGTTCAAGCCAATTTTGTGTCAATTTCTTCTGTCATCCTGTGCTTCCAAGCACAGTATACCAAGATGACACCTCCACCTCGTTTTCTTCTTTCCAAAGAGAACTTTGATTAAAAACAAATCTTAAGATGCCTGAAAAAAATTTCTAGCCTACAGACCAGCATTGTCTATGATAACCTTCTGTGATGATGAAAATGCTCTATAGTCTGTGCTGCTACTGGTTACCTGTGGCTGTTGAGCGCTTGAAATGTGGCTGGTGTGCCTGAGTTTTCAATGTCATTTTAATTAATTTAATTTAGATAGCCACTTATGATTCATGGCTATGGAGCCCGCTGGACGGGGCAGTGGTGTGTGGCTGAGAGGAGAGGGCTGCAAAGGGGGCCTCGGACAGGGGTCTGAGCCTGGGCGTCTTCTCTTGGTCCTTTCCCGGGGACTGGAATCAAGAAAAGGCCAAGGGTTCATCTTAGAATAAGAAATGAGGTCACATTCCTTTTAATGCTCAAACCACATGACTTATGGTAAGGGTGTCATGAGCCCTTATCATGCCTCACTTTCTCCTCTCACCCGGGGGGATCTCCCTGCTGGGAAATCTCACATGCTCCCTTGTTGGGGGCTTCCTTGGTCCGCGGGACGGAAGGGCACCGTCATAACTCTCATCTCCAGGAGAGAAAATCAGTTCTGGTTCTCGGCTGCTACTGCCGCCTTGGCCACTAGGTGTCACCAGTGGTCCTGCAGGCCACCAAGAGGAAGGAGGCCACACCAGGTGGCAGGTCTGGGGACAAACCTGGGGCCTGCGGTGGAGGGAGAACTTGGCTTCCTGAGTGGGTGAGACTCAGACTCACAACGGTCCTAGAGGCACCAGATCAAGTGTCGTGCTGTGGGGGCATGTGGGAATAGGGCTCTGGGACATTTGCCGTGTGACTCTTCTGTGTTCTCATTTTAAGTCGTCCTAAGGGAATACTTTGTGTCTACACCCTGCTGAAAGAAGTGGCTTTTGGAATGCCTGCCCTCTTTCTCAAGGGACCCCAGCAGGCAGTCCCCCTTATGAAAGGGAATTGTTTGATATCCGTCCTCATCCCAAAGCCGGAGTGCTTAATCTTCTCTGTGGTAACCCACTTTCGAGGGAAAGCGGCCTTGAAGCAGCAGCGGTGACACACCTGGGTCCTGGTCCCCACACTGCTGCCCACTTCTGGTGTGACTTAACCTTCCATTCCCACCCCCAACTCCCACCCAGCACCTGCACCAGAGAGAAAATAAGACCCGCTGCACAGTTTTGTAACTTTTTGGTCTCGATGCTGAAATAAGATTTTACTTTCCTGACAGCTCAGGGTACAGTTGGGGCTTAAATATTTGCTGGATGACTGAATGCTAGTTGGAGGGTTATTAACGTAGGTGGAGGAGAACTGGACCTTCTTTCCCGGTGAGATTCAATGATAGGTATCTCACTCCCAACTTTCTCGAGTCAGAGAGAGTAGGGTTTCATTATAGCCTGGCCTCCGATCAGCCATGTAACTGGGTATGTCACTTAGTCTTTCTGAGCCTCAGTCTCCTCATATACAAAATTAGGGAGCCCATCTAACTTTTAGATGGAGTGATGGTTAGTTTTATGTGTCAAATTGGCTGGATGATGGAGTTTCCAGATATTTGGTCAAACATTATTCTGATGTTTCTGTGAGATAAGAATATTTCTGGATGAGATTAAGATTTAAATTAGTTATTATTATTATTATTATTATTATTTTTTGAGATGGAATTTCGTAGTTCTTGCCCAGGCTGGAGTCCAATGACGTGGTTGTGGCTCACTGCAATCTCTGCCTCCTGAGTCCAAGCGATTCTCATCCTTCTGAGTAGCTGGTATTATAGGCACCTGCCTAGCTAATTTTTGTATTTTTAGTAGAGACAAGATTTCACCATGTTGACCAGGCTGGTCTTGAACTCCTGACCTCAGGTGATATGCCTGCATTGGCCTCCCAAAGTGCTTGGGTTACAGTGGTTAGCCACCGTGCCTGGCCATGAATTTTTTTTTTTTTAGACAGGATCTCACTCTATTGCCCAGTATGGAGTATAGTGGGGTGACCATAGCTCACTGCAGCCTCGAACTCTTGGGCTCAAGAAATCCTCCCACCTCTGGCTCCCAAGTAGTGGCGATTACTGGTGCATGCCACCATGCCTGGCTAATTTTTTTATTTCATTTTTTTTTTTCTCTAGAGTTGGGATATTGCTATGTTGCCCAGGCTGGTCTTGAACTCCTGAACTCAAGTGATCCTCCTGCCTTGACCTCCCAAAGTGCTGGGATTACAGGTGTGAACCACCATGCCCAAGTTGGTAGACTTTAAGTAAAGTAGGCTTCCCTCCATAATGTGGTAGACCTCAGCCAATCAGTGGAAGGCCAAAATAGAACAAAATAGACCTTTCCCCTACTTCTCTAGCAGATGCCTTCAGACTACATCTGCAACATCAGCTCTTCCTGGTTCTACAGCAGATGGCCTTCAGACTTAAACTGCAGTATCAGAGACTGGCTGGATCTCCAGTCTACTGGCCTTGACTGGAACTGCAGCCTATGCTCTTCTGGGTGTCTAGCCTGCCAGCCCACTCCACAGATTCTGGACTTGCCCATTCTCCATAATTGTGTGAGCCAATTCCTTCTAATAATTCTTTCCAATATTTCTTTCCAATTTTCCTTTCCAATATTTTTTCCTTTCCTTCCCTTCCCTTCCCTTTCCCTTCCCCGTCACCTTTCCTTCCCCTCCTTCCTTCCCTCTCTTTCCCTTTCCCTTCGCCCCTTCCCTTTCTCTTTCCCTTCGCCCCTTCCCTTCCCTTCCTTCCCCTCCCCTCCCCTCCCTCCCCTCCCCTCCCCTCCCTCCCCTCCCCTCCCCTCCCGTCCCCTCCCCTCCCGTCCCCTCCCCTCCCATCCCCTCCCCTCCCATCCCCTTCCCTCCCGTACCCTCCCCTCCCCTCCCCTCCCCTCCTCTCCCCTCCCCTCCCCTTTGCTTCCCTTCCCTTTCCTTCCTTCTTTCTCTTATTTCATGGAGTTTCACTCTTGTTGCCCGGGCTGGAGTGTAACAGCACGATCTCAGCTCACTGCAGCCTCTGCCTTCTGGGTTCAAGCGATTCTCCTGCTGAGTAGCTGGGCAGAGAGCCTCCTGAGTAGCTGGGATTACAGGTGCCGGCCACCATGCCCAGCTAACTTTTTGTATTTTTAGTAGAGACGGGGTTTCATCATGTCAGCCAGGCTGGTCTAGAACTCCTAACCTCAGGTGATCTACCTTCCTTGGCCTCCCAAAGTGCTGGAATTACAGGCGTGAGCCACCACACCCAGCCAGTACATCTCTTTCTCCTTAGCCTCATGTTCTTTTTATTCTATTTCTCTGGAAAACCCTAATGCCGATGGCTATGGGGATTAACTGAAATTACAGTGCAAAAGTATCTGGTACAGTATCCAACCGGTACCAAGGCGTCTAGCAGACGCCCAGTAAATGCTACTCTGCAATTCAGTTCTCTCGGTCAAGCATTAAATAGCTTCCTCAGGACAGGAAGACTACTTCCCCTAGACCTGGAAATCCGTCGGCTAGTCTGCCAGTGCTTCCCACTTTCAGTGGACTGCTGGGCTCTGTCACATTTTGTGATGGAAACATTTCCCAGGGCACCTTTCTCTCTCCCTCACCTGGCTGAGTCTCCCAGGTCTTAGAACAAGAAGGCATGTACCTTTCTTTGTTCCCTGTTCACTAAGTGCTTCTGGGTGGGTAAGAGTGGGAAGAAGAAGATAATTCCTTCCTCCTCCTCCTTATCAATAGTCTCCGTTAAGCTACACGTGTATGTGGCATCTGAAAGGTGAGGAGGTGGGTTCATTATGCGTCTTCAGACACATAAGACCTCTTTTCATCTGAGTGCTTCTTACCAACTGATGGCAATTAGTAGAATTATTTTTAGCGTATCTAAAACCTTTCTCCTAGTGTACTTTTTTAAAAACAGAAATGCATTGTCTTGAAGTTCTGGAGGACAGAAGTTCAGGATCAAGTTGTCGGCAGGCTTGGCTCCTTCCGAGCGCCGTGGGGAGGAATCTGCTCAATGCCTCTCTCCTGACGTGAGGTGGTTCGCTGGCTATCTTTGGTGTTCCTTGGGCTATAGTAACATTACCCTGATCTCTGCTTTTCTTTTCGTTTTCTTAGAGATGGGGTTTCACCATGTTGGCCAGGATGGTCTCGATGTCCTGACCTCGTGATCCATCCACCTTGGCCTCCCAAAGTGCTGGGATTATGGGCATGGGCCACCGCACTCAGCCACATTTTAAGGAACCCAATGCAACCCATAACAGGTGCTATTTTAGAATTCTCTTCAAGTGGTTGGTTCTTGAATCTTTCTGACATAATCCTAGGTATCTTCAGCAGCTTTATTGTTGTTTGGTGAAACCGTAAGTTCCAGGCTCACCTTGCGCATTTCCTCCCAGACCTGGGCTCAGCCATTACTGAGAAGCCATGTTTGTGCTTATTTGTTTATTTATTGTTTTAGTTTGATGAGAAATTGTACTTCAAGACCATAATCTGGGCTTTAGGGTTGCTCACTGTTACTGAGTTGGCTGCTGTTTCTAGTTCTTTTCAGTGGACAGGTTTGAAAGTCATGCAAGGGGCTAAGAGTTTCTCTCTGTAAATGGTTTTCTTTGAGATGGAGTTTCGCTCTTGTTGCCCAGGCTGGAGTGCAGTGGCGTGATCTCAGTTCATCACAACCTCAGCTTCCCCGGGTTCAAGCAATTCTCCTGCTTGAACCCAGAGCACAATTTCTTCACTCCTGCTCCCCGTGTCCACACGGCTGCCACACAGGGCTCAAGTAGAGGCTGCCTCCCATTTCCAGGGGTGAAGTCATCCCTGGGGACAGCTCGAATGCCCCTGAGTCTCTTTGTCACCTGTTCATGTGCCCCTGGCCCACTGTGCGCTGCCTACTCTGGCCCTGCCAGGCTGTACCCCCTCCCCAGTGCTCCCTCAGCTCCTCTCCAGTTTGTAGCCTGCAAGACCCACAATCTGTCTAAGTCTTCTTGGATTACTTAGGCCTCCATGTGTCTCAGTTTTCAAATCTGTGAAATAGAAGGAATTGTACCCATCTCATCAAGTTGGGAACTTTAAATGAGTAACAACCTAGTATAAGGCTTAGCCCAGCCAGAGCTCACTAATTGGAGCTTTTCTTTTTTATTTTTATTTTTGAGATGGAGTCTCACTCTGTTGCCCAGGCTGGAGTACAGTGGTGCGATCTCAGCTCACTGCAACCTCTGCCTCCTGGGTTTCAGTGATTCTCCTGCCTCAGCCTCTTGAGTAGCTGGGACTGCAGGTGTGTACCACCACACCTGGCTAACTTTTTGTTATTAGTTGAGATGGGGTTTCACCATATTGGCGAGGCTTCTTGAGAACTCCTGACCTCAGGTGATCTGCCTGCCTGAGCCTCCCAAAGTGCTGTGATTACAGATGTGAGCCACCGTGCCCGGCCTGAGCTTTTATTTTTACTCTAGCCCAATAGTGCTCCATTTTAGCTGCTTTTAGGAGGTTTTCAAAGAAAACAGTGATGCTTATCCCCCACCCTAGGAGATTCCGACCGAATTGGCCAGGCACTTCTTCCTTCATTCGCAAGTGTCAGTGATGCGAGGCTGTTGTGAGTGTGAGCACTCCCCTCGACGTTTGGGATTTACCCAAGGATATGAGGCATCTCTTTTCCCCCGCAATGGGGAATCCCTCACAGTCTATTTTTCCCCTTAGGCGAGACCCTTCTCCCAGTTTTCTTTGTTCCTGTTCCAAGGTCTGTTGGGCACCATCAGCTGGCAGACAAATTGCTCTCACTTTCTCGTTCAGAGGAAGTTTATTCGCCTGCAGTGTTTTCCTTCCCCACCATTTCCGGGGTATCTCCACCTTTCATCTATAAAATAGCACACTGAAGTATTTTTCTAAACCAAAGAGAAGTCTTTCTATTTCTGAAGATGTTTATGACAACCACCACAGTCCTTTTGTTTATGCTTTTAATTTTAGAAATCAACATGATTTGTATAGGTGCAGGCAATTCACAATTATGAAGATATCAAACCAACCTAAATGCCCATCAAAAATGAGTGGATAAGGCCGGGCGCGGTGGCTCAAGCCTGTAATCCCAGCACTTTGGGAGGCCGAGGCCGGTGGATCACGAGGTCGAGAGATCGAGACCATCCTGGTCAACAAGGTGAAACCCCGTCTCTACTAAAAATACAAAAAATTAGCTGGGCATGGTGGTGCGTGCCTGTAATCCCAGCTACTCAGGAGGCTGAGGCAGGAGAATTGCCTGAACCCAGGTGGCGGAGGTTGCGGTGAGCCGAGATCGCGCCATTGCACTCCAGCCTGGGTAACAAGAGCAAAACTCTGTCTCAAAAAAAAAAAAAAAAAATGAGTGGATAAAGAAAATGTGGTATATAGACACCATGGAATACTACTCGGCCATTAAAAGAACAACATAATGTCTTTCGCAGCAACTTGAATGGAGCTGGAGGCCATTACTCTAAGTGAAATAACTCAGGACTGGAAAAACCAACTACCATAGGTTCTCACTTATAAGGGGGAACTAAGCCATGCATACACAAGGGCTCCCAGATGTTATGTTGGACATTGGAGACTCAGGAGAAGGAAGGGGGAAGGGAGAGAGGGTTAAAAAACGACATATTGGGTACAACGTACTCTTTGGGTGAGGAGTACTGAAGTCTCAGACTTTAGTGAAGCAGTCACTTGCGGGATGTACGAGTGTCCATTGTACCCAAAATGTAGATGAATTCTATATAATTCATCTATGTAACCAAAAACCATGGGTACCCTTGTACCCTTAAAGCTATAGAAAAAAAAGAATAAAATAAAGAAATAAATATAAATACATTGGTGCGGAGTTATAAACCATGTGAATGTAACTTAATTTTGAAATTTCCTTTTGCTGAACATCTAGCATATTTCTAGTTTTTGATATTATAACTACTGTAATAATGAATGAACAAACCTCTATGTATACACTTGTGTTCACATATCTGATTTTTTTCCAATGCGTTGAATCACGGAAGTTAACTTCCTGGATTAAAGACTATGCGCATGGTTCAGGCTTTTGACATATATTGCCAAACTGTCCTCCAGAAAAGTCATACTGATGAACAGTTTTATCACCTGCCATGGCATATCTTTCTTGGTATATTTTTTCAACATTTTGTACGTGATGTATGCAACATCACACATACAAAAATTTATGTGACATATACATACATTTTAAAAGGCTAAACAAAAATAAAAAACCACCACATTCTCATATCCCAGCTGTAATGAACTAAAATATTACCAGTGTCTTTGACCCTGTCCAAGGGGTGACTGCCTCCTTCTGGTTTGTCCAGAACTCTCCTGGTTTTAGCACTGACTGTCCCAGGTCCTGGTTAACCGTTTAGTCTCCGGAAGCCTGGACAGCTGGTCACCTTACCCATGTGCTCCTCTCCAAATCTACCTCCTCCCTCCCCCAAAGGCATCCTGTATGGACTTCTAAATAATGTACTCTGAGGTTTTTCCTACATAAATGGAATCACACGGTATGTTCCTTTTGTGAGTTGCTTCCCGTCAGCATTGTTTTTGAGCTTCGTCCTGTTGATGTCTATAGCCGCAGTTCGTATGCTTTTTCTGCTGACTGACATCCATTTGATGCATACGTCACCGTTTCTCCATCTTCTGTCAATAAACATTGCAACTTTTGTTACTGTGCGTTGCACAGCTCTGAACAGTCATATCTGTCTCCTGGAGCAAAGGGCCGAATTTCTCTAGGTTATTTACCTACGCATTAAATTGCTAGAGGACTTACATGCCTCACCAGAAATGCCAAATTGTTTTCTAAAGAAGTCATGCCTGTTTCCATCTGCTAGCAGCACCTGAAAGTACCTGTTTTCCACACCGTCACGAAGCAGTGTCTGACTTTGTAACTTTAGACATTTTGGTTGCTATGAAATGATATTTCATTGTGGGTGTAATTTGTGTCTTCCTGATTACCAGTGTGATTAACTTTTCAGAGGTTGATTGGGCAATTCCTGTTTCCTCCTCTGTGAAAGGCATGTTCACATTGTTTGCACATTTTTCTATTGGGCCACTTGTCTTTTTCTTACGGATTTGTGGGCCCAGTATTTTTTGTTTTTATCAAGGTAAAACTTGACTAAATTGGCTTTCAGAATCAGGTTAAAGGGATGAAAATTCAGAGGACTACATCTATCTAAGGGATGGACATATCGAAAGACAGAATGAAAATGCTTGTAGGCTGGGCATGGTGGCTCACACCTGTGATCCCAGCACTTTGGGAGGCCAAGGCGGGCAGATGACGGGGTCAGGAGTTTGAGACCAGCCTGGCCAGCATGGTGAAACCCCATCTCTACTAAAGATACACAAAATTACCCTGGCGTGGTGGTGCAGGCCTGTAATCCCAGCTACTTGGCAGGCTGAGGCAGGAGAATTGCTTGGACCTGGGGGGTGGAGGTTGCAGTGAGCTGAGATCACACCACTGCACTCCAGCCTGGGTGATGGGGCGAAACTCTGTCTCAGAAAAGAAAAAATAAAAGAAAGAAAAAAAAAGAAAATGCTTGTTACACAGTCACTTCAGCCTTCTTTATCTGCAAATGACTAATATTTTATGCTTTAAGAAATGAAAGCAACTCACATTATCTTCTGCTCCGGTGGTTCTCAAAGGGTGGTTCCTAGGCCAGCAGCATCCTCATCATCTGTAAACTCATTAAAATGAAAATTATTGGGCCCACCCACAGCCTACTGAATTGGGAACTCTGGAAAGAAGACCCTGCAATCTGCTTCAGCATCCCTGCAATGATTCTGATGCAGACCAGGTTTGCGGGCCACTGTTCTACCCCGTCCCCTTGTCCCACCTGGGTGGGAGGAGCCCTGACCGTGACCTGTCATTCTACGGGTCATCAGCACCCTTCTGCCTACAAATATACAGTAGAAAGTGTTTTTTTTTTTTTTTTTTTTTTTTTTTAGGAAAAGTTCAAATATTCAGAGCCCCAAGAATGGGATTTTTGGTGACCCACCTCAGATTGTAGGGCACTTCAGTTTATGGGGTAACTATCCTCTCAGCATTCCAATTCTAAACTTGGACCTAACCAGGACATTCTCTCTGCCTGAAGGAGGCATTAAAAAGAAGAAAGGCAAGAAGGCAAAAAGATAGGACAGCCTGCCTGCGTGGGGAGATGTTTTCGGGGATGGTGTCCATGTTGTTTTCTTGGGGTCTGTGGGTTGAGAGAGTTTATCTGCTTTTGGTCCAGGAGAGCATTGACGTCTCCCACTCGGGCAAGGTTGGGGCAGCTTTCTCGGAGGCTCTTTCCAGTCAGGCACCACCGAGCCAGTGCCAGGAATGAGCAGTGACCAGAAGGCTGCCATGTGCTCCAGGGCCTGTGTCATCAGCACTTAGGCTGCCCTTCTCTGGATTCCTTTTCTTTGAAATCCCCCAGGACAGTTGCATCTCAGGTGACTCTCGTGGCTCACTGAGGGGCAGAGTCAGCCACACTCTTTATTATTTTTGAGACAAGATCTTGCTCTGCCACTCAGGCTGGAGTGCAGTAGTTCGACTGTGGCTCATGTCGCCTTGAACTCCTGGGCTCAAGCAATCCTCCTGCCTCAGCCTCCCTAGCAGCTGGGACTGTAGGAGTGTGCCACCACACCAGGCCAATTATTTTTATGTTTTTACACTTTTTGGTAGAGACAGGGTCTCACTCTGTCACCCTTGCTGGAGTGCAGTGGCATAATCACACCTCACTGCAACCTCAAACTCTTGGGCTCAAGCCATCCTCCCACCTCAGCCTCCCAACTGGCCGGGACTACAGTTACATACCACCATGCCTGGCTAATTTTTGTTTGTTTGTTTGATATAGAGATGAGCATTTCACTATGTTGCCCAGGCTGGTCTTAAACTCCTTACCCTCCCGAAGTTCTGGGATTACAGATATGAGCGCTGTGCCCAGTCCACACTGTGTTTTAAAACACCTCAGCTGTGCCTGGTTAGCATCCTTCTAACGCAGCCACATGAGTCTGTCTGGTTGCCAAGCTGAGAAACTCCTTGGACTTGCAGGAAAGTGACGTCAAGCATGTGGCTGATGGGGAGGCTGTCCTCATCTGCGCACACTGAGGTGGGTGGAGGGATGGAGACGTGAAGGTCAGGAACTGTTCTGACACCTGTTGTCAGCACTTTCTGGAGTCTCTTTTGAAACTTAGAATGACCCCTCCCTTTTAATGGTTCCCCGCACACATAGCAGCTCTCAACCTCAGCCTCCCTTGGCGCGCCTCCCCGACGTCCCCAGTTAGTTGGACCAGGGATTTACCCCGACCCAAGTTGGGCCCATCAGCAACCCTGCCCCGGGAGTCTGGACTGGGGCAGCTGGCCCGGCCCAGCGTGGCAGCCCGCAGCACGGCGGCCGGCTCCTTGTCCTGTGGACTGGAGCAGTGGAGCGTGTGCGGCATGTGTAGAGTGAGGGAAAAGGAACGGCTATTGGCAGAGCAGGGAGTCTTGACAACTTTCTAGTTCCTTCCTGAAGTCCAGCTCTATAATTACCTCTAAGAAAAACTGTTGAGTAGAGTTAGATCTCACGCAGCATTGGAACTGCCAAGGGGCTTCCCCCCCACGCCCCCTTTCTCCCCTCGGAGGCTGCATCCGCCGTGCTGAGTGGCCGCGCCCTTATCGCTGTGCCCATCAGCAGAGAGATCCAGCTCCCACTTGGTTTAGTAATGCGTTTCCTTTCCTTACCACAGCAGCCCAACACATCTGAGGGAAAAGAATCATGAAAATGTTGTCCTTTCCATTCCCCTGACTCCCCGCCTTTGAAACCACCACCACAGCTCCTAACAGAAGCGTCTTTATGGCGAATGTGTTGTGTCCTTTTGGAGAAGACAAAGAATTATTAAAAGAGTAGCCAGCTGCTTGTGCTGGCAGGAGGATGAGAAGAGCTTGTTGTCAGGACTCACGCTTCTACCCTTCCTCAGCAGAATCACCATCATCTTCCTCTTTACGTCATTTTGCTTTCTCTTTCCCTGGTCCAGGAACACAGAGGCCATCGCTCGATCCTTTCCCATCCAGCTCTGGGAAAACGAACAGTCTAATCTCTCTTTCTGTGGTTAAATCTGTGTAAGTCTCAACTCTAATACTCTAAGAAAGTCTGACAGTTGATGAACTTCCGCTTGACTCATAGTCATCCTCTGTCTCTCTCTTTCACAAACACACAGATCACTCAATGTTCCAACATTCATGTAAAAAGAAGTCTTTTGTTCTAATCACCAAGAACTTCTGGAGAAAAGAAGAAAGGTGAGTATGAAAGCCTCTAGTTATTCTCCTGTATCTCTGGGAAAATCCATGCCAGCTTTGTTTCCTGAATTCGCTAGTTACTAAATTGTGTAATTTTTTTTTTTTTTTTTTTTTTTTTTTGAGATAGGGTCTTGCTTTGCTGGAGAGCAGTAGTGTGATCGTGGCTAACGAAGGCCTCAACCTCTCAAGCTCAAGGGATCCTTCCCACTCAGCCTGCTGAGTAGCTGGGACTACAGATGCATACCACCACCTCTGGATTATTTTTTAAAGTTTTTGTAGAGATGGAGTCTTGCTATGTTGCCAGGGCTGGTCTCAAACTCCTGGCCTCAAGTGATCCTCCTGCCTGAGCCTCCCAAAGTGCTGGGATTATAGGCATGTTGACACCACACCCAGCCTGAACTATGTGATCTTGGGCAAGTTATTTTATGTTTTTTAAGATTCTCTTTCTTCACTTGCAAACTGGGATAAAGATAGTATCTATCTTATGGGAATGTTGTGGAGATTAAATAAGATAGGGCAGTGGGTCTCAAACTTGGCTGTACATTAGAATCACCACAGGAGTCTTCAAAGTCCAACTGCCATGGAGTACCCAGAGCAGTTAAAGCAAAATTTCTGCATGTGGGAGCCAGCCATTAATAGTTTTAAAATCTCTGTAGATAATTCCAACGTTCAGCTATATATGAGAGTGAGTGAGATACTAATAATAAGTGCTCAATGAGTAATTGCAGCTTTTATTAATATAATTAAAAATTGAGTGAGATTTAGTAGAGTGCTGAAATTGAGGGCTTCCAGGGACCCAGATTCATTTCTTCTTGAATGAATCTATCCAACAGTGACTGAGCTTCTACTATGTGCTAGGATCTGTGCCAAGTTCCCCTCTCTAGTTGAAAGGAAAAAGACCATATTGCCTTCAAGATGAAATTCAAGTTCTTTAGGATGACCTGGCCTCCCCATCCCTCACACCCTGCTGGCTGTCAGTGCCATGGCCCACATGCTGGTAAGTTCCAGCCGCTCCAATCTCTAGGGTCCTTCCAGGCTCTCCTGCCGCTGTGCCCGTCTCATACTCTCCTTCCCTGCGTGTAGAATGCCCTTTCCACACATCTCCCTGGCTTTTCCACCTGGCCTCTCTCATAGGATGGAGCTCCTGATACGGAAACTGGAGAAAAGATGCGTGCCACTATGGTTTGAATGTATCCTCCAGGTTTCATGTGTTGGAAACCCATTTTTCAAAGTCATATGTTGATGGCATTCAGAGATGGCACCTTTGGGAGGTAATTAGGGTTAGAGAAGGTCATCAGGGTGGGACTCCCATGGTGGGACTGTTGGCTTTATAAGAAGATGAAGGGGCCAGGTGTGGTGGCTCACGCCTGTAATCCCAGCACTTTGGGAGGCCGAGGTGGGTGGATCACAAGGTCAAGAGATCAAGACCATCCTGGCCAACATGGTGAAACCCCGTCTCTACTAAAAAAATACAAAAATTAGCTGGGCGTGGTGGCACATGCCTGTAGTCCCAGCTACTCGGGAGATTGAGGCAGAAGAATTGCTTGAACCCGGGAGGCAGAATTTGTAGTGAGCCAAGATCGCACCACTGCACTCCAGCCCGGTGCCTGGCAACAGAGCAAGACTGTCTCAAAAAAAAAAAAAGAAAAAAAGAAAAAAAAAAAAGAAAAAAAAAGAGAGAGACCTGATCCGGCACACTTTTGCCCTCTCACCATGTGATAACCTCTGCTGCATTATGACAAGAAGGCCCTCACCAGATGTAATCCCTGACCTTGGACTTCCCAGCCTCTAGAACTGTAAGAAATACATTTCTTTTCTTTATAAATTACCCAGTTTGTGGTATTTTTGTTCTAGCAACAGAAAAAGAACTAAGACAGGTGCCCAGCACTGCCTGGCAGTCGCCACCTATCCTCTTGGATGAATGATCTGGCTGCTGTCCTATCAGTCTCAAGATTCTTTGAGCATCCTGTGGTGGATGAGTAATTAGTTCTCAAGGTCTTCTTTCTGTGGAAGGGCTGGGCAACTCTCTCTTTCTCTGCTTTCCGAGGCCTCACTCTGGTGGAAGACTGCTCATGCTCAGGCAGGCTTCCTTTCCTTTATCTTGCTTACCAGGCTCTAGTGTTCCAGGGCCCCACGGAGCGATTCCCCAGGATCCCTCAAAGGGTGATAACTCTTCCTCTTGAACCATTCACAGGAGCAGGGCAGCTCAAAGCTATGACTTGGAACAGCCTGAGAAGCTGGAGGCTGGATCTCCTGTGGCCACCACATGAAATCCCATGAGGTTGGCAGCCCTGGGGGAATAACATGACTTTATGACCATAGATAATCCCTGAAGGCTGTTCTGCTATCTCCAGAGGAGAAAGACCTGCAACAACTCTGCACTGCAGCCGCCTAATGGCTGAGGGGCTGTGATGGCTGCCACAGCCATGGCAAATTCTGCTGATCCCTTCCATTAGGGATCTTCTCACCCCTTCCTGGCTTTGAGCTGACCTCCAGAGTGGCCCTGCTGAGAAGGTTCGAGTCCTTTCTCTTCACCTCCAGCTCTGTCAGGAGGTTCCCCCAGTGTATAGATTTGCATGTCCTCTTACTGGGCCTACAGAGCTTTTTCTGTAGGGGCTAGCTACGAAGACCTTACTTGATGTTCCCAGTACTTACCCACCATTCCACCCACCCAGGATTCTGGTACTTCCATAAATGGGGGTCCAATATATCCATAATGCTATACTTCACCCAGGCCTGTGCCCTCAGGTGAAGTCATCAACTTTTCAGCTGGGCACAGGGTGATGCCTTCCTGGTTTGGTGAGGGCATCCATCCTTCGAGATTCGTATTCTGTCATTGGCATTGGGGAAGGGGAAAGGAACTACTATTTGAGTTGTTACATGTTATCTCCCTTAAACTTTTGCAAAAAAAAACACCTTATGTGGTGGATAGTTAGCCCCATCTTCCAAAAAAGGAAAGAGATTCTTCCCAAAACCACATGGTAGAAAGACCAGTTAGATCTTTCTACAAAGAGCTTGTTATAAACAGTCCCCAAATTAGTGGCTTAAAACAACAACCAGTTATTTAGCTCACAGTTCTCGAGATCGTCTGGCTGTCAGCTGGATGGTTAGGAGTAGGGCACCACTGGCCACATGATTGCTCTCACGCTCCTGCAGGCTATCCTGGGCTTGTTCACATGGCAGACTGGCAGGATTCCAAGAGGACGAGTGGACAGGTGCAAGGCCTCCTGATGCCTAGGCTTGGAAGGTACTGCAGCACTTCCACCATAATCTGCTGGCCAAAGCAAGTCACGAGGGCTGCCCAGATGCAAGGGAGGTGAAACAGACTCCGTCGCTAGATGGAAAGAACTGCGAAGTCGTATTATAAAGGGAGCACAGACAGGGAGGGGTGAGAATTGAGTCTCCTTTTGCAATCAGCTACAGTTGTTAAGTGGCAGGGGTAGGATTTTATTTTTCAATTATGAAAATAGTGTATGCACGTGAGAAAAATTCAGATAGTATACAAAGGGAAAACGAGGATGAGAAAGTCTCGCTTTTACCCCTGGGGGAGGAAAACACATTCTCCTACTCTCCACATGTAAATACCATTCCGAGTTTTGTGTGTATCTTAATACAATTATTTTGTACATAGACATAAATGGGGGTCCAATATAGCCAAGATGCTATACCTCGGTCTTCTCACTTAACAATATAGCTAAGAGCTCCTTCCGTAGTAGCACAAACAGAAACACTCCATTCGCTTAAATGCCTACGTAGCAGTCGACTGAATAAAGGCACCATGTTTTATGCAACTGCTTTCCCTGCTGATGGACACGTAGGCTGTTTCTAGTTTTTGTTGTGACAAACAATGCTAGATGAACAACTTCGAATGTTCTTTGTATACCTGTAGATTAGATTCCTTCAAGTGGAATTTCTAGTTCCAGCATCATGTTGAAGTCTTGATCTGTTCTCAGAGCACATGCCCTTTCCAAGAGGGGTCTCTGGTTAACAAGTGTTTGTTCAGCCTTTTCTTAAAACAATTTTTTTTTTTTTTGAGATAGTGTCTTGCTCTTTTTGCCTCGGTTCAATCTCTGCCCCTCGGGTTCAAGCAATTCTCCTGCCTCAGCATCCCAAGTAGCTGGGATTACAGGCATCCACCACCATGCCTGGTTAATTTTTTGTATTTTTAGTAGAGGCGGGGTTTCACTGTGTTGGCCAGGCTGGCCTTGAACTCCTGACCTCAGGTGATCCACCACCTTGGCCTCCCAAAGTGCTGGGATTACAGAAATGAGCCACTGTACCCAGCCAAAAAAAAATTTTTTTTTTTGAGATGGTGTTTGGCTATGTTGCCAGGCTAGTCTTGAACTCCTGAGCTCAAGCGATCCTCCTGCCACACCTGTCAAGTAGCTGGTATTACAGAAGCAAGCCACTGTGCCTGGCCCCTAGAAGCTATGTTAGAAACCATGGACCACTGTGCATATATGCACACATGTAACACATGCCCACTACTTCCTGGGCAGGCTTGGGAGCCCTGCATTATGAAGCCCTTCTAAGAAGATCCAGATTAGTTATCTTTTCTGCTTTTTCCTTTATGAACAGTTTTTTCAGATATGGACTACTTTATTACAGGCGAATGAGAAAAGAATCCTAGTAACAAATATTAACATACAGATGACGGGTTGCATCCAAGTGAAGCCCTAATGTATAAATGAGTGAGGATTTCCTAAGTTGTGCAAATAGAGATAAGTGTAGGAGAATTAAGTGAATCATCACACAGCAAATAATAGTGTAGGCCTTTTGTCACATTGAGGCGTTCTATTACCTGAATTCCATCCTTGTACATAGCAACTTTAACAGTTCATGAACACTAAGTACAGGAGCAAATGTGCAGGGAAGAGATTTCTTAAAACGTTTTTTTTTTTTTTTTTTTTTGAGACGGAGTTTCGCTCTTGTTACCCAGGCTGGAGTGCAATGGTGCCATCTTGCTTCACTGCAACCTCCGCCTCCTGGATTCAGGCAATTCTCCTGCCTCAGCCTCCTGAGTAGCTGGGATTACAGGCACGCGCCACCATGCCCAGCTAATTTTTTGTATTTTTTAGTAGAGACGGGGTTTCACCATGTTGACCAGGATGGTCTCGATCTCTTGACCTCGTGATCCACCCGCCTCGGCCTCCCAAAGTGCTGGATTACAGGCTTGAGCCACTGTGCCCAGTCCGGTTTTTTTTTTTTCGGTCCGGGCATGTTTAGCTCATACTTATAATTCCATCATTTTGGGAGGCCTACCTAGGTGGAAGGATTGCTTGAGCCCAGAAGTTTGAGACCAGCTTGGGCAATATAGGGAGACCCCCATCTCTATAAAAAAGAATTAGCCAGGCTTGGTGGTGCATGCTGTGGTCCCAGCTACTTGGTAGGCTGAGATGGGAGAATTGGTTGAGCCCGAGAGGTCAGCTGCTGTGAGCCATGATCATGCCACTTCACTCCAGCCTGACAGAACAAGCACAAAAACATGTTTTTAGTTCTTTATTTTTACAGTTCTACACGCTACCTGCCTGGGTGCCACTGAAGCTCTGAATTTTTACCAGGTCATGTATGGACTTAGCTCTATGATGAACAGCGGGTCGGTGACATCAGAATCTGGAGGCAGCATGCAAGCACACCCAGATGCTTCACTGTATTTCTCACAGCTCCCATTTATGTCCCTGAGTAGATGAAGCCAATGATTTTGCAGAAGGGAACAAACAGCAGGAGGCCTATTTCTGTGATGTGAGGAGTCTGCATTTAGGGCCGTTTGGCGGATAGGGTACAAGGATAGAGTTCCTGATAATGCGATTTCAGAAAAGTAATTACTTAATGGTTTGTGTTCTTTAGAGAAGTATAGACACGTGCCTCAGACTTCAAAGCAGGAGGTACCCAGTCTCCCATCTGTTTTTTAGTAATGCAGGTATTGCTGTTCTGAAAAAGGCAGAGTTCTGGAATGTTCCCACTGTTACAGCTCAGGGAAGAATGTGTTATCCCATGGTAAGCAGAAGAGGGATGAACTCAAAGGCCAATCATTCGCCAGTCACATTAAAGTGTTCATTTCTTCTTAGTGCCCCTTTCTGACAGAAGTGTTCTGGTCGAAAGTCAAGTGACCTGCAGCCTGATTCTTCAGCCTGAGCCGGTGAGCAGGACGCAGCGGAGCACAGGTGCGCTCATCAGGAGGGCTTCATACTGAGTGCGTTCCAAGGAGCGTTGGGGTAATGACCCTGTGATTGCCACCAGCTTCTTTCTATTCTGGGATTTGAGAGGAGGCGAGATAAGCCTCCCTGTAAAATCCTCACACCTGCTTAGAGACTGCCCCATGCTGGCTACGCTGCCACTCCCCCATCTTTCCCCAACACTAGACACCATTAATCCCTGATGATAGCTATTCCAGCAGAGCCAGAATCTGGTTTCAGAGTCTTTTCCAAGACAGCTCTGTAGGCAGCCACTTTGGATCATCCAGTCAGCATGGAAGAGGAGACTTGTTTGCAGTCCTGCTTCTGAGTGAATTTGTCTAAAAGCAATTCTGAAATCAATGTCCAGAGAATAGGGCTAAGAGGACACTGGGGAGGGAAAGGGGCAGAGTCAGGGCTACTGGAGGACATAGCTATTACTTAAGTGGGGCTGGTATAACACGCCACCCTTCAGATCGGCATGGTGATCTTTTCCTGTGTTATTTCCCCTGCCTTCTCTCTCTTTCTCTCTCTCTCTCTGTCTCTCTGTCTCTCTCTCTCTCTCTCTCTCTCTCTCTCTCTCTCTCTCTCACCCTCCTCTGTGTCTGTGTGTCTCCAAGACCTAAGATAACTGGCTGGAACTGTGGGTTCAGTTTTCAACCGTGAAACAAGAGTGATCCCCCTGGCAGAGATCAGACTGACGTCCTTGATTGTCCTCATGTGATTCTCAGCCAGCTAAGCTAGCTTGTGACCAGCAGAGAAAAATAAGGGTTCATTGTTCAAAGTGTGGTCCGTGACCAGCATGTTGGCCTCCCTGGGATTGTGTAAGAAATGCAGATTCTAAGCCTCATTCCAGAGCTAATGAAATAGTGAATCAGAGGCCAGGTGTGATGGCTCACACCTGTAATTCCAGCACTTTGGGAGGTCAAGGCAGAAGGATTGCTTGAGGGCAGGAATATGAGATCAGCCTGGGCAACATATCAAGATCTCATCTCTTAAAAAAAAAAAAAATAGCCTGGCATGGTGGTCGATACGGTCAGGCTTTGCGTCTCCACCCAGATCTCATCTTGAATTGCAATCCCAGTGAGCCTCATCATCCCCACCTGTCAAGGGAGCGACCAGGTGGAGGTAATTGAATCTTGGAGGCTGTTTCCCCCATGCTGCTCTCGTGCTAGTGAATGAGGGCTCGCAAGATCTGATGGATTTATAAGAGTTCTTCCCCCTTTGCTCGGCACTTCCTCCTGCTACCTTGTGAAAGACGTGTCTTGCTTCCCCTTTACCTTCCGCCTTGAGTGGAAGTTTCCTGAGGCCTCCTCAGCCGTACTGAACTGTGAGTCAATTAAACCTCTTTCCTTTATAAATTACCCAGTCTTGGGCAGTTCTTTATAGCGTATGAAAATAGACGAATACAGTGGTGCCTGCCTGTAGTCATAGCTACTGGGGAAGCTGAGGTGGGAGGATTACTTGAGCTTAAGAGTTTGAGACTGCAGTCTGCTCTGATTGTACCACTGTAGACCCTGTTTTTTTCTTTTCTTTCTTTTTCTGTTTTTTTTTTTTTTTTTTTGAGACAGATTTTTGCTCTTTTTGCCCAGGCTGGAGTGCAGTTGTGTGATCTCGGCTCGCTGCAACCTCCGCCTTCCAGGTTCAAGCAATTCTGCTGCCTCAGTCTCCCAAGTGGCTGGGATTACAGACATGTGCCACCAAGCCTGGTTAATTTTGTATTTTTAGTAGAGACGGCATTTCTCCATGTTGCTCGGGCTGGTCTCGAACTCCAGACCTGAGGTGATCCACCCACCTCGGCCTCCCAAAGTGCTGGGATTACGGGCGTGAGCCACCACACTCGGCCGAGACCCTGTATCTTAAAAAAAAAAGAGACTCAAAATTTAAAACATTTTAACAACTCATGCAGGTGATTATAGGCACATGAAAGTTTGAGAAGAACTGGGTTAGAAAAGCCACGATGTAGCTGATTAGTATTTTAAGAGTCTCCTATGTGCCCAGAAATGTGCTGGACTGTGGTAGATACCAATGAAGCATATGACGAGCTCTGTCTTTGAAAGTAGCTTGCTAAGTGTAAAGGCACCGTGCAAAGCACAGACTGGAAAGAGAACCCTGTTTTTACTTTGTGCCACTCTTTCTTTTTCTTTCTCCCTCTGCTGTTAATTCTTTTATCCTTATAGTGATGACAAAAAAGAAACAAAATTCCTTTAACTCTTATGTTGCCCTGCATTGCATAGGCCCTAATACCCAAGTTTCAGGATTTCTCCCAATTCTCTTGGTGGCTTTGGGAGCTTGTCTCTGTCCTTCCACTCCCCATCCTCACCATCTGCTTCTCCACTACTTTCCTGCTGGCTCAAAGTTTTCACGGAGGCCCTGCTTTTGCAGAGCACAGGGGGTATTTTTCCACCTCAGCTATTGCTGATTTGCTTATTCTATTGAAAAAATACTCAGAATCTTACGCAATTCACAAGGCTTCAAGTGGAATTGGGAGTGGAACCTACTTATAAGAGGCAGTCTTATTCAATAGAACCTTAATTGGGGGTCCTTCACCTGTTTAGGTATCTATTAAACAGTCCTGTGGGCTGGGTTTCCCATCTGCATGGGTGTTGAATGGCCAAGGGACAGATGCCAACTACATTAGCTCGATGACATATGCTATTATCTGTCTTCTCCATGTTCAGCAGGTTTGCCACTCTGGACTGCCATCTAGGGAAATTGCTCTGCCCAGCGCCAAGTAACGCAAGGTCAGTTATCGCTGCTAAGTTCATTGCTATGGGTGAGTTTCAATGGTATAGCTGTCTGATATGTCCTCAACATGTAGAAGAACAGCGATTAGAAGAAACAAGACGGGGTGTCTCTCAAGTCTGTCAAATGGGTAAAAGATGGGCTGTTGAAGTGGTTGCATTTGCCTTCTGTGTCCTCTCTCAGGCTGGTGGTATGGGGTCCTCACGCTGTCATCTCTGGCTTCTGCTGACTGCCAACATTCAGGAACGTGCAGGCCTCTTTAAATCTGAGTCTGTGGATTAATTCTATTTCCTTAACTCAGACACTGCTAATAAGAATCTGTCAGCATTTCCATTAAGAAAAGATTAATGAATAAGATGACAAATTGCTAGCTGTACCAATGCTCTTGTATGTGTTAATTTTTTCCCCTGAGGATTATTTTGGGTGAAGATTTCCACTCTTGTGGCATTGTTACACAAAACCATATGATCTTCTGTTCTGCAATAGAATAGTCACTAACCCCAAGTGACCACTTTAATTTAAAATAAATGAAAGATTTAGTTTCTCAGTTACACCTATCTTCAGCCAGCCTGCCTGCCTGCCTTCCTTTCTGTTTTTTGAGATGAGATCTTGTTCTGTCACTCAGGCTGGAGTAGAGTAGTATCATAGCTCACTGCAGTTTCCAACTGCTGGGCTCAGGCGATCTTCCTGCCTGAGCCTCCTGAGTAATTGGGACTACAGGTATGCGCCACCACACCTGGTGAATTAATTTTTTGTTTTGTTTTGTTTTTGAGACAGGGTCTCACTCTGTCACCCAGGCTGGTGTGCAGTGGTGGGACCCTGACTCACTGTAAACTCTGTCTCCCAGGCTCAAGTGATATTCCCACCTCAGCCTCTCCAGTAGTTGGGACTATGGGTGTGTGCCACCATGCCCAGCTATTTTTTTGGGTATTTTTTTTTTAGAGATGGGATTTTACCATATTGCTCAGGCTGGTCTCGAACACCTGAGCTCAAGTGATCCACCTATCTTGGCCTCTCAAAGTGCTGGGATTATAAGCATGAGCCATCACACCTGGCCAATTTTATTTTTTTAAGTGACAAGTTTTCACTATGTTCCCCAGGCAGGTCTCAAACCCCTGGCCTCAAGCAATCCTCTCACCTCAGCCTCCCAAGCTGTCGGAATTATAGGTGTGAGCCACAGCATCTGGTCACTTGCAACATTTCAAGTGTTCAATAGTCACGTGTGGCTAGTGGCTACAGATAAAAGACATTTCTTTCAGAAAAATTGGTAGACAGTGCGAAGAGTGGCCCGGTAGAATTTAGAAGAAACATATGGTCGTCTTTGCCATATGGGTCTTGGTCTCAATCTCATTTCCCCTACCAAGAAGTAGGGTGACTTTGGGCAAGTCATCTGACTTTCCTAAGGGCTCAGTTCCTGCATCTGTTAGTGGGGTAATTCTTCTTGCATAACAGGGTCCTTCTGAGAGCCCTGGTGTCAGCACTCAGTTGGCATTAACCTCTTCTCTCCTGCACCTCCTGCCAAACAACCCATTTCTCTTAATCCCTAGATCATGTGCAAAGCTGGGAGCTCATTCTGAGCTTTAAGGCCTGGCCAGGAGCAGAGGGAATCCCCTTCCCTCAATGGTAGAAAGGGAAATTCTTGATATCCTGAGATTCTAAGATTGTGATATCTGCCCAGGCAAGGAGGGGATGGGCTTTGTTTCTTTTGCACATGCTGCTTCTATCTCAACGCATTTCTTCTCTCTGTCACTGCCTGAAATGCATGAGTGTGTTGCAGTCAGTAATATTTGAAGTTTCAAATGAAAAATTATTATATAAATTAGTAGTTCAAAATTTTAGTGGACATCAGAATCACCTGGAGAACCTGTCAAAGCACCATTGTTAGACTCCACCCCCAGAGTTTCAGGGTCTGCAGGTCTGATGTGGGGCCTGGGAATTTGCATTACAGTTCTCTGGTGCTGCTGCTGGTGGTGGAGTGGTGGAAGCTGGAGCACTTTTATAAGCAAAGATTAAATTGTCTGTACCCTTGCTTTACACAGAAGATACCCAACACATTCAGGAGGGCATGAGAGTTCTTTACCACATTGTTATAATTGAGATTTCCTTGTCAAATAGAAAAGATTCACACCTGTTGTGGATTATAGATGATCATCCTTTTCCTTTATATATTTTTCCTTTTTACAATTCCTTGTGTCAAGAAGGGCTGAGTTACGGTAGAGGGCGGCGAGGGAGCTGCTCTGCTACATACAAAATCCCCCGACAGAAGCAGGTGGTTCACCAGTGGTTTAGCACCAGGTTCCCCACAAAACTGGCAGCACATGAGTGGCATAGATGAGTCTCCCAGCCAGCTGCAGTATGTAGATTTCAGTGTCTGCTTTTGCATTTGGATGTACAATCATATTATGACCAAGCGATTTCCAGAACTGGCAACATACAACTTTTGACCTAGTGTTTCTCAAACTGTCTGTTCCCTTTCTGGTAATACCGTCGCTGTAGCAGGACCCCTGGGCTTCCCTATTTCTGCTCCTGTTTTCCGTTACTCCCAGGCTGCTTGGTGGGAAAATGATACAGCTCATTTTCAGGGCATTTTTGGTGGGCGATCGTCGTAATGTACGATTTTGCCTGTAGAGGGCAGCAGCACCAAGAACGTCTTGGCTGCATTTTAAGTGTCAAGTGGGTATCAACCTGGTATCTCTGTTCCCTCTGTCCCTCTTCTCACCTCGCAGTCACATCTAAAAAATATTTTCAAAGTACCCCCATTGCCTCGGCAACTGGTGCCCAGGAAGGCCACCTAGGGTGCAGCAATGGTGTTGCTGGACGCCCACCTGCTTTCAGCGTGGCTGAGAGGGGACTGCCTCCGCCCCACAGCCTGGCCACCTGGCAGTGCCCAGTGACTGTGGGAGGTGGCTGTCTGGGAAGCCTGTACCCGCTGCCGACTTCTGGGGCTTTGCTCGCATATATCCTCTTTTGCTTTCTTGTCCCCAAAATGCCTCTTCCCAGAAAGAATCTGAGTCAGTCTTTCGTCATTAGATTAGTTCCTGCCAAACAGCAGATGTCAAAGCAGCTGATAGAAAGATTATAATTCTCCCTCTCCCAACCCCAACATGCAAAGCAGAGTAAAGAACCCAAGGGGAGAAGGTTGTCAGGCAAAGTTCCGATTCGGGAAGACGGTTCTATTGGCAGCTCATAACCATATTCCCATCCCCTCTGCCCCCTTCAACACGGAGATGCAGGAAAGAGTCCCACTTAACTCCCTGTCTCAACAGGATCTTTGGATTTAATGTTGCCCCCAAACGAGAACATTTTCCTCTCTTTCAATAGACACTCCTTGCCTTGGCCTGCATGCTTGTGGAAGTAATGGATTTTCTAAGGAGGATTTTAGCTGGTCTTGTGCTGTCTTTCCTGTGTGAACTCACTCATGCTCTCTCACTTGCACACATGAGTTTCAGTTTATTTTCTTTCTGTCAAACAGACAGCACCTGCTCTGTCACCAGTGAGCATTAACTGCTGACAATTTCTTCTCCTGGGGCTCACAGGGAAGGGACTTCTCTCTGAACCTCTTGGCTCAGGGGACACGATGCAGTGGTTCCCGGGAGTTCATTTGGTTTGGAACCCTCGTGTGTAACCCTCCGCTTGTCCTGGAGTGAACCCTTTCTCCTTAAGGAGATGACACAAGATCTTGGACACATCTTAGATCCAAGACCCCAGACAGAACAGCTCACATCAGAAAAGGAAGTCCTGCAGCCACCTGGGCATTCTTTGTGGGGAAGAGGTCAGTCAGCAGTGGCCCCAGAAACAAACTAGATCAAATCCAGGGGGTCAGAGCAGACGTGGCCTGGCCTGTGTTGTGCCAAACCCCAATTAACCTCAATAGGGAAGGCGTTAGGTTCAGGAAGTGGAAGAAGAGACCCAAAGTCAGCAAAGGAGACTTTTACTTTTTTTTTTTGAGGAGTCTTTTTCTGTCAGGCTGGAGTGCAGTGGTGCGATCTCAGCTCACTGTAACCTCTGCCTCCTGGGTTCAAGAGATTCTCCTCAGTCTCCCAAGTAGCTGGGATTACAGGCACGTGCCACCACACCCAATTAACTTTTGTATTTTTAGTAGAGATGGGGTTTTACCATGTTGGCCAGGCTGGTCTTGAACTCATGACGTCAGGTGATCTGCCTGCTTCGGTCTCTCAAAGTACTGGGATTATAGGCATGAGCCACCATGCATAATGGACATGGGATTATTTTAGGGGCTCACATACAGGGGAGAAAGTCCAGTGGCAGTGGGCTGGACGAGATGACCGCCTTACGTACAGTCCAGTGGCGGTGGGCTGGACAGGATGACCGCCTTACGTACAGTCCAGTGGCGGTGGGCTGGACAGGATGACCGCCTTACGTACAGTCCAGTGGCGGTGGGCTGGACAGGATGACCGCCTTACGTACCGTCCAGTGGCGGTGGGCTGGACAGGATGACCACCTTACGTTCAGTCCAGTGGCGGTGGGCTGGACAGGATGACCACCTTACGTACCGTCCAGTGGTGGTGGGCTGGGCAGGAAAACCTACACTGCTTGCAAACAGCATACAGTTTAAATAGCGTTTTCACCTGACACCCTTCCCATATGACCTCTACCTGGCAACCTTTGTTTAGCCCAAAACTCCGGGCCTCAATCCCTTGTTTGGCCCATGTTCCACGGGATGGGTTGCGAGCTCAGATGCTCATCACTCTTAAGGTATGAGTCTCCGGGTTGGCCATGCCGGATTCCTTAGCTTGGAACATGCATTCCGATGTGTCTGCCATACAGGGTCAATTCTCCGGGTCTGCTTACATTATTGCTATCAGGTGTGTTTACTCTGCACCTTGAGCATGCAGCCTGTGTCAGCCACAAGTACCCAGGCAGGAGAATGACTAGTGGAAACACTGTGGTAGCGGGCAGGAGGAAGGAGGCTGAGTGGTGGTGGGCACCATGGCAGCGGGCAGGAGGGAGGAGGCTGAGTGGTGGTGGGCACCGTGGCAGCGGGCAGGAGGGAGGAGACTGACTGTTGGTGGGCGCCGTGGCAGCGGGCAGGAGGGAGGAGGCTGAGTGGTGGTGGGCGCCGTGGCAGCGGGTAGGAGGAAGGAGGCTGAGTGGTGGTGGGCGCCGTGGCAGCGGGCAGGAGCGAGGAGGCTGAGTGGTGGTGCAATGCCTGTGCCTCTCTGTTGACTGCCCTTTCCCTTCTCAGTTTTACTTCTCTGGTCTCCTCTCGCCCCAAGCATCCCCTACGTCTTTCTTTCCCATCAGTACTTTCTTCCTTTCACACTGAGGTGCAAATGGTTGATAACAGTTGAGAGTGACAGTTCCTGAGAGCTTTCTCTGGACTACTGTTTTAAGATAATTGTTTATAATGGAAACTGTCAATCACACAGAAAAAGGATTGTATAATCAACCCCTGCATATCCATCATCAGGCCTCAATAATGAACTTATAGCCCACCTGGTTCTTCCATACCCCTATATTCCTTTGGAAGCAAATCCAAGCCATTTCTTTTCAGTATGTGCAGGGGGCTCTCTTAAGCTCCAGTCTGACCATGTCACATGCTGATGAATGATGTTTGGTGGCAGGAGAAGGTCCCTGCTGCTCCCTGGGTTGGAACAGGCCCTCTGCAATCTGGGACTGACGTCTCTACTTCCCAGGAAGCCCTGCCTTTCCAGCCATGCTCAGTGTTGTTCCCCCACACATCACACTTTAAAAAAATCTACCACTTACAACAGGTGTTTCCTTTTGTTGGATTTTTTCATCCTTCAACCCTAGCTCCGAGGCCATGTCTTCTCTCTGAAGGTTTCCCTGAACTCCCAGATGGAGTGAATCAGCCCCTCCTCTGGGAGCGTATGGCCTGGAGATACCTGCTTATAACACTTATTTATCAAACAGGGTTATATTGCTTTAAGGTAGACACTGTTCTAGAGATGATTCAAAGAAGTACTCACTAAGCCGCGTAGAATCATTCTCATAAAATCATAGATGGGAAGGTGAGGCGTGGACAGGTTTGGGTCACCCAACTAGTAAGTGGCAGAGCTGTGACTGAAACTTGGGCAGTTTGGCTTTCTAATTGCTCCGTTGGCTGCTGCTTCTAGGACAAGGCCTGTATTTGTTATTAGGTTGGTGCAAAAGTAATTGCGATTCGTGCCATTACTTTCTTTTCTTTTTCTGAGACCGAGTCTCACTCTGTCACCCCGGTGGAGTGCAGTGGCATGATCTCGGCTCACTGCAACCTCCGCCTCCTGGGTGCGAGTGATTCTCTTGCCTCAGCCTCTCAAGTAGCTGGGATTACAAGATGCCCACCACCACACCGGCTAATTTTAAAATTTTTAGTAGAGATGGGTTTTCGACATGTTGGCCAGGCTGGTCTCAAACTCCTGAACTCAGGTAATCCACCCGCCTTGGCCTCCCAAAGTGCTGGAATCACAGGTGTGAGCCACCATGCTTGGCCTGTTCTTGCCATTACTTTCAGTGACAAAAACAGCAATACTTTTGCACCAACCTAACGCTGTCTTCCCCTGTGGACAGTGAAGTGGTTGAGAACAGGGACTGGTGTTTATGTTCCTCAAGGCCACAGTGCGAAGCCCTGTGTCTGGCACACTGCCGGTCTTGAGTCCCTGTTGCCGAATGCGTGAATGAACATAGGGCATTCTACACGGTCACTTGGAGAACTTGACATGAACTCCTCCTTGTGCCAGTTACAGTTTCCAGAGAGGTCAGGGTGTTAGGCTAAACAGGATTCTTAATCTTTTTTTCCCATCCAGCACTGCTGTGGGTTATGGCTCGCTGCCTTAATAGAGGGCTGTCTATGGCTCGCACATGGGCGGGCACACTGGAGGTGGTGGGGGCCAGGTTTCACACAAGTAGTTTGAAAAAGCCTCTAGTTGTTCTAAGTGCCCTTAGGGTACAGCCCGTTGGTTGAGCTGGAGAGATAATGATGCTAAAGCAAAATTCTAGGCAATAGCCCAGAGGTGGACAGGGAATTTGAGGATGCTGGGCACAGACAGGGTCTTCCTTCCATCTCTCAGGCTCTTTGAAAGACCTTCCCTGAATTAGACTGATGAGAATGAATGGCATTATTTTCCCTGCAAAAAACATTTTTTCTTCCTCCATGAAGTCTAGTGGAACTGCTACTGAGATTGATTACACATAGGAGTGAGCTCCCGGGAAGAAACAGGGAAGTTAGAATGTTGACAACATTCCCTGCCCTGATTCATTTCAAGGACGTGGATCATTAGCATCTGCCAGCAGACAGAGACAGATGCATACATGCCAACCATTTTGTGACCAAATCTGGATATAAGGTTGTTTTTGGTCCTTGAGGAGATTGTTATTTGCTGGAAATTCCAGTATTAAATCCCAGCAGCAAAAGCCTTTCTCTTCTTTCTTCATAGTTCTCACTAATTAGAACCTGCTATTAGTCATGGTCTGGCTGGAACTTAACTACTGACCTACCCTAAGCCTTTTAAACAAGAAGCTTGTTATCACAGTTTTTCAGATACTCTGGCTTGTGAGTGGCAAATCCTCAACCCTGACATCTGTGTGCATTGCAGCTTGGTGTGCAAAACACCCTTGGTAACATGCAAAACACCTCCCATGCATTTTGACTATTGGAGCAAAGACCACTCATAAAATGAGAGAAACAGACCCTAATACCCAGTTCTGCTGCTTCATGGTCTGACCTCAGGAAAGTAAACTGGCCTATTTAGTCCTCATTATCCTCACTGACAGGAGAGACTAGAACATGGCTGTTAGGTTATCTTCTGCATGCCAGTGTGACAGACTGGCAGCAGTTGCTTGGAATGGTCTACTGAGAAAGGATAGGGGGAGATGCTCCTGTTTTATTGCTGATGGTATCCCATGGGTGAGGGATCATGAGGGGCAAGATTTACCCAGTGTTTGCCAACTCCAGGTTTGCAATATCTTAGGTCTGTCCTTGTAGAGGTATATAGAATGTGGTTAACGTTCTAGTTGGTCCTAAAGGCAAAATTAACCAGGCAGTAGTTTAGTATTTCAGTATGTTATTTGTAGGTATACATCACCAAAACCTCCAAAAGATGTGGGAATTCTGGGGTCTTTGAGTGCACTTCAGAATTTTTAATGTCCTGGATGACCCTGCTACTTAGACTGAAATATAATTGCTTCTTAGTATGTGTTTATTAACCAGGCTAGATTATCAGATCCCCAGGTCACCTGGTATATTGCTGGATTAGGGTAGGTAGGGGACCAAAATCGGTGGCATCCCAGGAAGCAATGGATTTTCTGATGGGCGTAGGGTCATTAGAGTGTGAAGACAATTAGGATTTCTGTAATCTTTAAGCTTAGAAAGTATTCAGTTAACCCAACCAGCAATCCAGGTTGGAGGTTTTCTGCATCTTAGGTTATATAAGTGTTCAAAGTCATATGAGGTGGGGAGGAGGGAGCTAACACATTTTAAGGAGCCTATTATAAGCCAGACACTTTATGTAGTTTTAACTCAATCTTTCCAACAGCCCCATGGGGGTAGTAATATAGTAATTTAATAGTATTATACAGGGGAGGAACTGGTGATTCAGAGTTGTGTAATAACTTTTGCATTGTTGCATAAAGAGAGACACAAAGTCAACCTTCCCGACAGTCTGGACTCTGATCACAGCACATTTTGTATCAAGACTTCTGCATGTTTGGTAACTTAGCAATGCATGAGGACCCCAGTAACTTGATATTTCTGACAACCAGGAAGAAGTATTTAAAAAGACCCATGCACGATAAAGATGTTGGTGAGGCAACTGTCAGTATAAATCATTGCTATGGGAATTTTGAAGATATTAAAATTGGAAATGGTTTTTAAGCCGTTAAGAAGTACTTTTTTATGTTCAAGTAATTGAAAAGCTAGTCAAAACTTCTTTATTAACATCAGGTTTCCCAAGTCCTTCCATAGCTCATTTATTGCACACCAAGTTCAAGAAATATTTAAAAGCCATGAATAAGAATTAGGCTTTCTTTTAAAAAGCTAAGGATTATACAAGACGCTAGTTTAGCTACCTAGACAAGTAAATACTTGTCTAGGTAAAAGTAAAGACTTGGTGCTTGCAAGTGAGTTGAGGATGATAGAAAACAATCAGACTTGCTCAATTTGCATTTCAAGTCTGTCTCTCTGTCTAGACAAGGTTTGTGTCCTGAAGAAGATGAAACCATCAGTAATGGGGAACAGAGCCATGTGGGAAATAAGATGCTAAAACTATGTGGAACCAACTTAAGTGGTTGTTAAGTCTCAAGACCTTGGGCAATGGCCTGGAAGGGTAGTGAGACAAGAACTTTGCGTGTGAGAACTCCAAACCCCTGCGTGTTACCCCTTAGCGAACAGAGGAAAGCAAAAGCAAGAGCAAAAAACCGCAGTCTTCAAGATGGAGAAAAGGATTTCCCGTGTGTACTGAAGACCAGCTGGCTTGATGCTGGTTGAGGCCAAAATCTAGAGAATGTTATTAAAATGGACTCTTAATCGTCAGAACCAGAAGTGTGGATCACCCCAGGCAAGCTTTGGGTTTTCCAAGAACAGAATGAGGCCAGAATTATCTGATACTCTTTCCTAGTATATTATACTTTAGTAATTATGTCTGAATTTTAGTAGTGAGTTTCTTAAAATAGTAGATGTTTTAAAAATGATTATTATGGGCTAGATTTTATCCAAGCACTTTATATTATCTCATTTAATTATGTCATCCACATTTGAGGTAGATACTATTATCTTCACTTTTTTTTTTTTTTTTTTTTGAGACGGAGTTTCGCTCTCGTTACCCAGGCTGGAGTGCAATGGCGCGATCTCGGCTCACCGCAACCTCCGCCTCCTGGGCTCAGGCAATTCTCCTGCCTCAGCCTCCTGAGTAGCTGGGATTACAGGCACGCGCCACCACGCCTAGCTAGTTTTTTGTATTTTTAGTAGAGACGGGGTTTCACTATGTTGACCAGGATGGTCTCCATCTCTCGACCTCGTGATCCACCCGCCTCGGCCTCCCAAAGTGCTGGGATTACAGGCTGAGCCACCGCGCACGGCCATTATCTTCACTTTTTAAAATCAAAAATTTACTTTTTTCTGTTTTTAACTTCTTAAAAAAAATTTATTATACTTTACTGAGGTACATGCGCAGATCATTCAGGTTTGTTACATAGGTATACACGTGCCATGGTGGTGGTTTGCTGTATCCATCACCCCGTCATCTACATTAGGTATTTCTCCTAATGTTATCCCTTCCCAACCCCCTCCACCCCCTGCTATTCCTCCCCTGTTGGTGGGAATATAAATTAATTCAACCTTTGTGGAAGACAGTGTGGCAATTCCTCAAGGATCTAGAAATAGAAATACCATTTGACCCAGCAATTCCATTACTGGGTATATACCCAAAGGATTATAAATCATTCTATTATGAAGACACATGTATTATCTTCATTTCATAGATGAGGAAACCAAGGCCCTGAGGTTAAGACATCATATGTAGGGTCCATGTGTCATGTCCTGTGGTCAATTCTCTAAATGATAAGTAATGGTCTTGTGATTTGGCATCAGTCATAATATCCTGCTCCAGATGGTAAATCTGCTCATTAGTTGGGTGACTTTTCAAAGCTTGGGAAAATGTTATAGAAATATAGAGACAATGAGGTATATCAAATTTATAGTGTTAATACTTTGGTGTGGTTTAGAGTTATGTTTTATAATCATTTGGATATTTTAAGGTGTTAAGGAATTCAGAATATTGGATAATCTGATTGCAATCTGAAATGTGTAATTTACATTAGACTAATGAAACTAATTTTAAAGATGTCACAGACTTTTGGTTTTTAAATGGTATTGAAATATTTATTATAACCAGTTTACATTTTGTTTTACTTACTACATTAATTGCTTAGAAATTGCTTAAGTGTGTAGAAAATTTTGTTTTCTAGGTTTGTAGGTTATGCTTTCTTTCTTTTTTTTTTTTTTTTTTGAGACAGAGTTTCGCTCTTGTTACCCAGGCTGGAGTGCAATGGCGCGATCTCGGCTCACTGCAACCTCCGTCTCCTGGGTTCAGGCAATTCTCCTGCCTCAGCCTCCTGAGTAGCTGGGATTACAGGCACGTGCCACCATGCCCAGCTAATTTTTTGTATTTTTAGTAGAGACGGGGTTTCACCATGTTGACCAGGATGGTCTCGATCTCTCGACCTCGTGATCCACCCGCCTCGGCCTCCCAAAGTGCTGGGATTACAGGCTTGAGCCACCGCGCCCAGCCTATGCTTTCTTTTAAAAAGCTAAGGACTATACAAGATGTTAGTTGAGCTACCTAGACAAAGTAAAAATAAAAAAGAGTGGACTTGGTGCTTGCAGGTGAGTTGAGGATGATAGAAAACAATGACACCTGCTCAATTTGCATTTCAAGTCTGTCTCTCTGTCTAGAGAAGGGTTTGTGTCCTGAACAAGATAAAACCAACTTTTGGAGTGTTTGAGAAAATCAGATATATTAAATGTGTAAAATTTAAAACGTGCCTGAGGGAATTTAATTAACTGAATTTATAAATTGGATTATTTAAAATTTAATCTTTTAAACTGAGTTAACTGAAGTAATCAAAGAAAAAGAGACCATGAATTCTTACTTATTTTTTATTTTATTTTATTTTATTTTATTTTATTTTATTTTTGAGACAGAGTGTTGCTCTTGTTACCCAGGCTGGAGTGCAATGGCACGATCTCGGCTCACCGCAACCTCCACCTCCTGGGTTCAAGCAGTTCTCCTGCCTCAGCCTCCTGAGTAGCTGGGATTACAGGCACGCGCCACCATGCCCAGCTAATTTTTTGTATTTTTAGTAGAGACGGGGTTTCACCACGTTGACCAGGATGGTCTCGATCTCTCGACCTCGTGATCCAGCCGCCTCGGCCTCCCAAAGTGCTGGGATTACAGGCTTGAGCCACCGTGCCCGGCCTCTTATTTTTTAAGATGGATTCTCACTCTGTTGCTGGAGTGCAGTAGAGTGATCTCGGCTCGCTGCAGTCACCTCCAGGGTTTAAGCGATTCTCCTGCCTCAGCCTCCTGAGTTGCTGAGGTATGTGCCACCACACCCGGCTAGTTTTTGAATTTTGAATAGAGACGGGATTTCACTATGTTGTCCAGGCTGGTCTCCAACTCCTGACCTCAAGTAATACGACTCCCTAAGTGTTGGGATTGCAGGTGTGAGCCACTGAACCTGGCCTGAATTCTCGTTTTTATATAAAATACTAGATTTATAACAAGACGATTAGGTTGAACTTAAAGGCTTAGGCAACACTAGTCTTTTGAATTTACACTTTGAATATATTTAATTGATTAAAATTCCATTTCTTTGGAGTAGTCCCTTGAGTGCACAATATTCCCACAGATACTCAAAAGCTCAAATGATAATAGTAAGCACTCAGTAAATGCTAGTTACAGATGGTCCCTCAACTGTTGATGGTTCATTTAACTATGTTTGACTTTACAATGGTTCAAAAGCAATGCACATTCAGTAGAAAGTCAATAAATTACAAAAAATCTTCAACACTTGAGTATAAAATAGGCTTTGTGTTAGATGATTTTGTCCAACTGTAGGCTAATGCAGGTGTTCTGAGCACCTTTAATGTAGATTAGGCTAAACGATGATGTTCAGCAGATTAGGTGTATTAAATGCCTTTTTGACTGAACAATATATGTATTTTTTTTTTTTTTTTTAGGTGGAGTCTCGCCCTGTTGCCAGGCTGGAGTACAGTGTTGCGATCTCAGCTCACTGCAGCCTTCGCCTCCTGGGTTCAAGCAATTCTCCTGCCTCAGCCTTCTGAGTAGCTGGGACTAAAGGTGTGTGCCGTCATGCCCAGCTAATTTTTGCATTTTTAGTAGAGATGAGGTTTTACCATGTTGGCCAGGATGGTCTTGATCTCTTGATTCACCTGCCTCAGCCTCCCAAAGTGCTGGGATTACAGGCATGAGCACTGCACCCAGCCAACTTCACAATATTTTAACATATGATAGGCTCATCAGGACATACCTTATCATAAATTGAGGAGCATCTATATAATTAACAGTAATTCTTGCCTTCCCTGTTGTCCCCTGGAATCCCTGCAATAAAACTTCCATGATAGTGTATGTATTCTTGTGACCCTGAGGGTCCTGATTAGTCACAGGTAAGAATTACTCCAAACAACAAAACAGTACTTCTTTGAGTCAATAATTTTATTACTATTATTTTCCACACTGAGGAGACTTAGTTACATAAAGTGATATTCTATGAATTGATTATCAGTAGTAGAAGCACAAAGGTATGGACAGTGAAACAAGGAGAAACGCCGTTTATCAGAATGAAGTCCATGTGACAGAAGTACATACTCCAAACAGCCTATGTACAAATAAATAGAGCTTCCCGCCTATGTACAGACATATTCACAGAGAATAAACTGACATAGTATTGCCATGTATCCCATCATCCAGTGAAAATTGCTCATAATAAACACAACATACACAAAATGACAGAAGTAATTTGGAAGTGCATCCACGGAGTTTTGTAGGGGTGAGGATAGGGATTACAATGCTCCTTTAAAATGGAGGGGAGCAAAGGAAGCATGAGACCACGTCCATCCTAAAAAAGGTCCTTTACAAAAATGGCATTCTGATATTTTTAACATAAGTTGTCTAAAAGACAGTTTATAGAGCAAATGTCTATGTTGGAGTCAACATTGACAACATGATCTCTGTTTTAACCATGTCTGAAGAACAAAAGTATAATTTTTCTTTCCTTTAGTGCTAGCAGCAACTTCACTGAATCAGGAAGGTAATTTTGCTATTCTTAATTTGATGGCTTTTTGAGTCTGTGGATTGCTTGAAGGTGGAAGCTGTTGCTTCCAGATGTTTTTGACTTGAGAAATAACAAGGCTAGATGCAGGGCTTATATATGAACTTTGTATGTAGGGCTCAATAGGGCAATTCGGTAACAGAGGCTCCCTCTTCTGAATAGAGTCTCAGCCCTTTAGAGAAACTCTTTAGACTGCAAAACAATCTCCAACAGAGGAATATCACTGGCCCTTGGTTCAGATACCCCCCCCCCTTTTTTTTTTAGGGCAAATTGGCCATTTAAGCATAAAATTGATGGGGCTGTCCAATTTAGTATGTTTACTCTATATAGATAATTTAGGTACCCAGTTCTGGTAGATATTTCTAGACTATTCAGTGCTTTAGTCATTATTTTACTTTCACTCAAATGATATAAAAGGGCTGGGTACGGTGGCTCATGCCTTTAATCCCAGCACTTTGGGAGGCCAAAGCAGGAGGATCTCCGGAGCTCAGGAGTTTGAGACAAGCCTGGAGTAACAGAGGGAGACCCTGTCTCTTAACAACAACAACAAAATTAGGCATGGTGGCATGTGCCTGAGGTCCCCGCTAGTTAAGAGGCTGAGGTGGGAGGATCGCTTGAGTCCAGGTGTTTGAGGCAGCACTGAGCTATGATTGCACCACTGCACTCTAGCCTGGGTGACAGAGCAAGACCCTGTCTGTTAAAGAAAACTATATAAACATTTGTGATGAAGTGAAACATTAAAGTTTTAGTTGTAGGGACAACTTTATATATGTGTTTATAAACAGTGTACCATGCTAGGTTAGAAATTGCGTATTTTAGCAGAGAGGGAGAAAACACCACCAATGCATTATGAAGTATGCTGTTTGACATGTCCTCCCAAGGAAAGTTAATAATTTTGGCATAAGAAATTATGTATCTCTATCTGCCATTTTTATAAGGGAACTTCTTAGACCCATCTGTATTTCTATTAAAGCTCAAACACACCCTACATTTCCCAGGTATATGTTTGCGAATTATCTGTTTCACTCTCCATATGGGTGAACCTTGCTTTACATAACAAAATGGATTCCTGAAAAACAATCTATAATTGTAAAATAATTTCCATGTAGTATTAGAACTTGCTATTTAAAGAAACTGTAGAAGCTACTTTGAGAGTGAAGAATGCTTTTGTGAAATGAATAATTTCTTTGATTTTTCAAACAGTTTTATTAAACCACACATCTAAAATTTGTAAGTAGATTAGAATTGCCTAGAACAATAATTGTAGGTAATAAAAAATATAACAGATCAACACCAATTTACAACAAACAATACAAAACAGGAATGACTCATGGACTGCTTATTGATTGACTATATTCAGAAGCCCTGAATATATGTATTATTGGTATTTTATGGCTTTAATTAAGACAATTGTCTCTTATGAAGTACTATAAAGTGCAATATTAAAAAATTAAAAAACCCAAAAGGCATCCATTGTCCTTCAGTTTTATTCTGATGAGAAGATTTGGAGATTTGTTTAATTAAATGGCAAGAAGTTATCTATCCTTAATTCAAGCATGTAATTTCATTTTTAAAATAATTTTATTCAGGGTTTCAGACTTTTTCACTTTTCTATTTTCCATGACATGATTTAAAAAATAAGTATTTTCTTTTGGTTAGCTGAGTAGTTTAGAGAACTGTTAGTCTCCAAGGCCTTAGTTACTTACGGATCCATTATGAAGAAATATGCAACCCAACATGTAAGAATGCAGAAACAAATTCCCATCCTTTTGGTGAACCCTAGCCGATAAGAAAAGTCCTATCCAACCTACCACACAAAATGATGTAAATACACTGCAGTACTGGTCAATAAGTGGAGAGCCAACTATTTCCCTCAGTTCCATATTCAAAATAAAAATATTGATTCCTCTTGATAAATTAGTAAGTACAGGCCCAGAGTTTTGGAGTAATCTAAAGTGGTGTCTCCCCGATTCTGAGTCCTTTGTGAGTCTGAGATTATGACTTAGTGACCTTAAAAACAGTGTATGATCTTGACTTCACCAGGGCTTCATGGTCATGCTGCATCCAGTATAGTTCAACACTGTTCAGACCTTATCCTTGTGTCCTGATTAGTCATTAGGTTTCATCATTTAAGAACAATATAAAGAATTTTAAAAGGCTTAGTAGAGAGGAACTAGAAAAATTACTGAGGGTTAAAAGACTCGAATAAAAGTCTAAAGATACTTTTAATGACAATAGGTAAAGAGTCACATAGTGGTGACTTCTAACTATGTCTAGGGCAAACAGTGAAGAGTGCCCAGATGCAGTTATTTTTTGCCAAAAAAAAAAAAAAAAAAAAAAAAGTTAAGTCATTAAGTGGAGGGGTTTGGGTTAACCTGGAGGGTTAACCTGGAGACCGTTTCTGATGCTGATGGTTGTTAAACATTGAGCTGGGTCACACCAGCATCTATGCTGGACTCTCCCCTGTAAGAGGACTATCCTTTGGATTAGGGTTATAGGCTAGACAAACCCTCTTAATGGAATGAAATCTTTGGTGGGAGCCTACGCAAACTCCATGGCATTCTTTCAGACTTAGATATTTGTCTGTTTTTAAAAATTCAGTTAGGTTTTCCAGTCTGTCAATGGATCATCTGGTAGAAGTGCTCTGGCTGAGATAATAGCGTGATCTAAAAAGTCCCTCACTATTCGTGTGCTAATTTAAAAACAGTTGACTATTGTCGTCACTGCAGGGTCATTTTTGCCTCTCAAATGCTGCCTGACTTGTAGATGTACTTGTCCTTTGTAGCGATTTCTCACTGTTAAGAAATCTGTCCCTAATCATATTAAGGACCTCTGTGGAGTTTGGGTAGTTCTGAGCAAGGCTGGCGCCCCACGTGAGAGGAAGGCATGTAAAATGCCAGTGTGTACATGAATTGGGGGGAGTCAGCGTGGAAAACAGATTCCTTCCAGAGCAAACATGAGTGTGCCTATGATTTCTACAGACAGACTCCTACCTGCTCCTGGTGATTACATGCCACAGCCTGTGCGCGTCCAAAGCTCCTGGTGAAGTGAAAGGAGTATTGCCATGGTGGAATAATAAGTAATAGGATTGAGCTGGTTCTGAGTAGTTCCCTTATTGCTTTTCTTGTTTGCTATATATTTCAAAAAATATGAAGCTGTGAGATTAAAAATGAAACACAGAGATAGAGGCAGAATCAGAGACCTAACTGTAAATAGATGGTGGAACAGGGCAGGGTTACCTTTCTTTCCCAAGGTCTTCTTGAGAAGGTTTATTTTTTTATCTTTTTTAAATCTAAAACTATATGGGCTCTTGTAATTGGCTAAACATAGCCTGATATTTGTAACCATTTTAAACTACATAGGGATATATTTCAATGTGACGCTTGTTTTCTTGGGAATCCTAGGAAATTAATACCTCCTTTCTTCCCGTTCCTTATTCTTCTATTTTTTTCCCCCTAACCCTCTCTTAATCATAAGGCCTTACCTAGTAATTGAAGACAATATTGTTGAGAGAGTATAGGGGTTGAGGATGCATCTTTTAAAAACGTTAAGCTGATGGTCAAGGAAGATCTGGCTTAGCAAGAGTGAGCATTGACTTCTATGCTCTCAGGAGACAGTTGTTTTCTCCAGAAATCATCCTGAGAACAGCTTCACTTTTTTCTTCTTCTGGAACAGAGCTACCACCTACTTACTGGAAAAACAACGTGTCCAGGTGCAGAGAAGCATGGCATCCACATAGTCTTGCGTGTGGGGGGTTTGGGTGTGTGTTTGGTAGATGTGGGGAGGAAAGCACACGGTCATGTTCTGAAATGCTTGCCATCAGACCCCTGTTAGATGGTCCAACGCAGTAATTTCTGCAGAGCATTTAACACAAGTTCCATCTTCTTCAACTCTATCTGGCCAGCTGCTCTACCAGGTGTCATTTCTTTGGTCAACTTTTTGTTAAAGTGGTCTGGGGGTGGGCTCCCTTTGCAGTTCCTCTCTCCTCTAACGGATCCAGAAGCCTTTAAAAGCTATGTGCAGTGGTGGGGAGTTTGCCAACTCTCTCCCTGCCCAGGAATGGATGTACATTAACGTTGTCAAATGTCTAATCAGCGAGGCAGCTGTGTTTTGCTGAAAAGGCTCCAAACCACCTGATTCATGTCTTCCCTATAAAATACATTATAATGGCCCTTGTCAGGTGACACCTGTTAGAAGCCTTACAAAGCATTTTCCCTGAATATGAAACAGTCTCCACCTCTTTTTATAATCTCCTGGGCAAGGCTTTAGGACATTCTGCTGCATCTGCCAAGTATATAAGCAACCCCATCCCTTAGTTCCGGCATACAGCACTGCTCTGTCACTGCCTGACTCAGTTTAGGTCCTGGGAAGCTGCATGAACACCACCTAATCTTCAGTTTCAGTTCATCAGGATCTGGTCAGGTTCAGAGGGCAGCTGGAGATAGCATGGGTATTCTCAGATACAATTTAGGAGTTTCTATTTGGGAACTGTCAGTTTGAGCCAAGCTGCTCTGCAGCCTTGGAAGTATGGGAGAGGGCGGGCGGTGACAGCAAGCAAGACCTGTTTGGTTTGCTGTGAGTAAATGAAATCATTTGTGTGCATCTCGTTTTATTTTAGATTGATTAGTACAATGTTGGCTCTTGAATTGGTGATATCTTTTATACCCTGCTCCAGAGAAGCAAAGAGAATATCTGCAGTCTAAATTTTTGCTCTGTATTTTCTGTTGTGTATTCTTTGCCTCTATATCAGCATTAGGGATATGGCTGACCATTTCCTTAAGGCTATAAATCGATATTCTTAGGGTGGGGAAATATGGGTACATACATGTATATTTGTATATATATGTGCATGGAACAAAACCACCTTATGAAATCAGGAAGAAATGTTCCCTTTGGTTTGTTTGCATGACTTTCCTTTTCCTTGATTTTGGCAAAGTTGATGCTCCCTGCTTTAGAATCCTGAATTTGATAGAGTCAGAGGGTGATGATGTAAGTCATATTATATGTGTACATATAGATCTGGTATAAAGATATATGTATATTTATATATGTATATACATAGGCATGCAGGAAAAGAAGTTAGAAATGACTTGCTCTGGAAATCATAATGTGGAACGTTCTTATAATTATACCAATGAGTTGAATGGTTTAAAGACCCACTGTTGCACTCTGTACACATCTCTCTGAATTGACCCTAGCCCAACACATAGCCACTTACTCACAGACACAGAAATGAAGGGAAAGCAAGGGCAGGCTGTGGAATCACTTGTGTCCCATCCAGCGAGGGAGCAGTGCTGCTGTAGGTCAGGCTCAGTGCACATGACTGAGGTGGGAAGTGGGCTGGAAATACTGTCTTCTCAAATGCAACTTCACATGGAAGACCACAACACTTCCTGTGAAGCGGAGCTCCCAGACAAACCAAGGGCACCACAGCTGCTTGCATCAGCCTTCACTGTGAGCTGGGAATAAATGGGAGGGAGTGAGGAGGCAGGGGGAGGATCAGGTATAAGAAGAGGGTCGCACCAGATCTCCTTCAACTTTGGTTTTACATAGTCTGTTTGCAGCTGAGTCGGTCACCTATTTAAACCTTTTTTCAAACAACACACCAGTCAATAATATAAAATTCACACAATAACCAACTTTGCTGCCCTTCAAGAAATACACAGGGAAAACAACTGGAATTTTTAGACGTGAAATTCACTTCCTCATTCTTTTACTCTAAGGAAATAGCACAAGTTCTTGCCCCAGGACAAAGTCCTAACCTCGATGAATGCGATTCATTCCCTTTAGGTGGCAGGTCCCACTGAGCACCTCTGTTGGATGGTGTTTCAATGTCTTGGCAGGCATTGTCACACATCTGAAGCCCCCACTCTGCCAAGCTGGAGAGACTTGAAAGCCAGCCTCTGACTGGCAGCCATCTTGATTTCTTGTTTTCCCAGGGGGCCTTGGGTTTAAAGTGCCTTTTGCTTCTTCGTGAAGAGCAATAATGATGGGTACTTCCTGTTATTGCCATGATCTGTGGGGTGAGCTGAGGTTTTCTGGAAGGAATATTGAGCTTGATCTGGGGCTGTCAGGTTACCCTTCCTCTTACTCCGCTGTGAGTTCTGCATGCTACCTTCCCACGTTAAGAGGTATGTGCTCACAACAAAATCATAGCAGCCTTCAATGACAGAATAGGTTGGAGATGGGAACGCACATGGTGAAGTTTCCCACATGCCGTATGTGCCAACTTAGACTTAGGATGGGTACAGAATAATGAACCATCCTTGATTCAATTTTTCAATTGATTTTAAGGAAAAGCATGACTTAGAGAAACGAAAAGCCTTCTTTTTTTTTTTTCTTCTCAGTAATGGGTATAAGCAATCTACGCAGTTCTTCATTGATTTAGTTTGCCTATTTTTTCCCCCTTGCTGGTTTTATTTTCTACTGACATAGATCTTAGAAATCATACAAGATGTCATATAGAACTTGGGGCACCGAACGCATGAAATTAAAATATTCCATGTAACGAGCAAAATCAAGAAGTCAAATTGTTGCAACGAATAGCTTGAAATTTGTGTTAGGAAGCTATCAAATACAGTGTACTCTAAAAACTAGAGAGAGTCCCAGATGGGGTCCTGATAGAAGCAGAGACACAGATGTTAGAAGAACTTTAACCAAAGCCTGGTCCTGGTACAACTTGACCTAGCACTCAGAAACCTTTCTGGGGTGCACTGAGTGTGCAAATGCCTTTCCAAGCATCTCTAAGCTGCCTCAACCCAAGCAGTGCTGATCAGAGTTAATTTAGTGCTATTGGGAATAATGATTTCTGCAGACACTAAAGCCCTTTATGACTACATTAGAAAACGTTTTAAAGAACTATGCCCTTGCATCCCATTAGGTGGCAAGGCCCACTAAGCACCTCTACTGGATGGTTTCTTATCACACATCTAAGCTCTCTTGGCAGCCCTTAGCATCAAAATAAATCTAAATGACAATTACAGCTAAGTTTACCCGCCGCCTTTTGATGATAATGGGACATGCACTGGAAGAATACAGGTTCAGTTTATATAGTTTTGCTGTCCTAGAAAAAGCACTAATTTGCTTTGTAGTCATATATTCTACCTGCATGCTGGGACAATATAAGAACAAAACAAAAAATCCAACCCTGGTTGTTACTTCCCCGCTTCCCCATACCAGTGTCCACCTGGTCTGGGTTTTTATCTCTGTCTGTTCTAAGTACCCTGAGTTTCTTGGTCAGGGTACTCCGGTGGAGGTGGGCACACAGTCTCTCCCTGTTTTGCTTGTGGGAAAGTTCTGGAAGGCTCAGCTCAGGGCCCCTATGGACCTTCTCCACTAAGCCCTCCTCCCTGCAAACTATTTCCCTAAACCATCTACCTTACCAGGCAGGATCCCAGCAAGTCCAAGGCAGGCTGAAGGTCACAGCAATGCTACCTTTGTCTATTGGTTCCATTAGTTCACCTCTTGCACTTAAGAGGTAAAGCCCAGACTGCAGGTTGATGCCCCTCTTCAAATAAGTACTATAAATATACTAGAGCTATCCCTGAAAAGATGCAATTGTACTTATATATATATATCTTGTTTTATATATATATATATATATAATTTTTCTTTGGGTCTATTTACAGGTATGTACTAATCTATAGGTATGGAAGGAGAGCTATAGTACAGGAACAGGCAGGATTTGTGTGTTCATGTGCGTATATTTATAATATGTATATTTATAGGTATACATATATAGCCTCTGTCCTTGTTTGCATCGAATGTACCTCCGACCAGCGAGGAGTACCTGTCAGTGGTGAATGGGGAGAAGCCCCATAATGACGGTTCTCTTTGTCTCTTACGTGAAGTCATTTTGGTAGGCAAGGTGGAAGCAGCCTGTGAAGTGAATGGGCCCAGTGTGAATCCATCTCTCCTCAAATCCACCAAGGAGGGACACTTGGCACCCAGGGCTATGTGCCAGCTTCCTCTTCTCAAGAGGTCAAGGAGCCCAGAGCCGAGAGTGGGGAGGGACCATTCATGCTGTTGGTGCAAGATATGGCTTTTCCTGCTAGATAGAGACGGGGCATGTAAGAATTCTGTCTTCTAGGAGAACGCTCACCACCAGGAACACAAAGTAGAGGCCAAACATGATGAAGCCCAGGATTTTGTTCATTCGCCACTTGCAGAGGGCAATGGACAGGATGACGAAGAGCAGCATGATGAAGAGAAGGACGATGGCACAGAAGAGGCCATTGCTGCTGACAGCCACTGGCTGGAATCTGTGAAGGATTGTGTACAGGAGCCAGGGCAGTGGGAGCCTGTGCAGGAGCAAAGCAGGGCAGAGGGGAGTGGGAGGACAAGGGAGTAGTCAGACACGTTGAAGAAGGCAAACAACAGAACATTATGCTCTCAGGAACTCTAATCTGAAAAGGGTGTCTCGTGAGGTTCACTATGTCTCAGGTGTGGTGGGCCCAGACTTTAAAAACCTTTGGCCATGTCCTGACTGAATTCAGAACAGAGGGAGCAGTCAGACATCAAAGACATGACTGCTGTAGGTGATTTCTGCATTTGCGAATTTGATGGGAAATTATTTTGTTTCCTTCCTAGTTGAGATTAAAAGGTTGCTTTCAGTCCCAAAAAGGTGAATAGCAGGATTTGCACACGGTGAAGGGAACAGGCAGGTATAAAAAAGGCATAGAAATGGGTGGTGAAAATGGGAAAAAAATTAAAAAATGCAGACAAAGAATAGCAATGACTTAACAGTCTAAAGGCAAGTAAAATTAAATGACGGTGGTGGGGATCTGAAGTTTATTCTGGGAAAGATGTCAATGGTTTGATGAGAAATTGGTCTTTTCGAAAGATTTAAGGAAGTCAGTGTCTTCCATTTTTGATGTGTGTTTAAAAAAAAACTTTATATTTTTATACCTGTTTTCTCCCTTTTCCATTCAGCTTTTAAAATCTGAGGATATCTTATGTTTCCTATCCAGAGTGGTGATTCTGAAAGCCCTCAGGAAAGCTAGTTGCCAGGATACCACAAGAGTTGACTAGAACCCTGGGAAAGGAAGATGGCTGGAAGTGCAGGGCTCAGGGGATGTGGACATTGTCAAGTGGCTAGTGATAGGTATCTGGCTCTGCCCACCAGTCTAATGATAGCATGGTGGCTAAGAGATACCTACTTGGCTGGCCGAGCTTTCTGCATGACAAAAATAGCTATGGGAGGTTCAGTTTTGGCTTAGTCTGAGGGTGTGGAAGGGGAGGTACTCTTTGGAAACGTTACGTTCTCCAAAGGAAGAGAAATAATGAGAGTGAAAGGGGCAGTGTGTTTACTTATCTGCCTCCTCTGCTGGAGAGAGGGCATTAGAAGGCAGAACCCATGCAGTGTGGATGTTTGCAATTCCAGGCCTGGCACATGCAACCCCTAACTGGGTGCATATGTTAACCTGGGCCAAGTTAAAGTGACCGATGTGACTGCATTGCAGGGATCAGTACAGGCACTTTGCCCACTACAAGTTGGCCAGGAGGTGCTTCCTTATGTGAACTTGTCCAGGAGAGGTTCGAAGCCAGGGAACAAGGGGGTAATTCCAGTTCTCCGCAAGAGGGGGCAGCCCTGGCATCCTGGGGTCAGCAGTGAAAAGTCAGAAAAGGGAAGGGGAGGGCCTTAGAGTGGGAATGATGCCAAAATGAGAGCCATTGGCAGGAACTTGTACAGGAAACTTTTCTTCCATCTCTTGTAAAGAAAAGACCAAAATACATTTTATTCTTATTCATTCTCTCTCTCTCTCTCTCTCTCTCTCTCTCTCACTCTTCTAGTGAAGTTGAGTTTGACAGCACTACAAATGGCTTGCAAAAACCTTTTGGGGAAAATTAAACTTTTTATGCCTTTTGGTCTCCATCAATTCTATTGTCAGGAATTAAGCATAAAACTCACTTAAAATGTAGATGAGATCATTTCAATGTTACTTTGAATAATAAAAAACTGGGTATCTCTAATAACCTCTAATATTAGGGAACTAGTTAAATACCAAATAAGTAAATGTAATATTGTATAGCTGTTTAAAATTGCAAGCTTAGAATGATACAAGAAAATAACCATAATATAATTCTAAGCTAAAAATGAAAGATGCATACATAGGCACAAAAAGCAATGTAATTTCAATCATGTAGAATACACAAGAATTAAAGGGTGTTGAGTTACTGTTTATTTTCTAAATCTGAGTATATGTTAATTTTAGAAGCATAAGGAAAATGCTGGCAAAGCTATGAAGAAACTTTTACACTTAATATATTGTTAATGACATCACTCAATGTATTGTCAAAAATGTTATAAGCTGGTATAAATTCTTGGGAAATAACTTTTGGAAAAGAAATCTACAAAATACATCATTAGCCATTAAGATGTCCAAAATATTTATTAATACTGCTAAAAAGAATTTATCCTAACAAAATAATTTAAAAAGGAGGTTTTTCTGCATCAAGGTGTTCAACACTCTCACAGCAAAAAATTTAAAAAAACCTATTAAATAATGATTTAAAAAACCACTGAAAAACAAAACATCAAGAGGGAATATTTGACGCCACAAAATGTTAGTTATGAGAGCTATAAAGAGTCTTAGAAAAATGGCTGATATGATTTACTAATTTATTCACAGATGCCTCTCTATGCCAGGCATATATTGCTTTAAAATGGAAAAATAAAAGCCTTCCAAGAAGACAAAACTGAATATTTTACTAAGAAAACTTTGTGAAATATATGGAAAAGCACATACATATTGTTTCTGGGTAATAGGATTAGGAGTGATTTTTCTTTAAACTTCAATTTGTGTGTGCGTGTGTGTGTGTACAATTTAAGAATAACGAACAGAAAGCATTTTGTAATTCTTTATAATATACTGTAGACCATTACTATTTTTTTTTACAAGAACACTACTATGAATATATGCAATATATTTACCACAGATCTGATAAACACTGTTTACAGTAGGGACAACTTCCTTCAAAACATACACCTTTTAAAGCATTCATTCATGTATTCATCCATCCATCCATCCCATAAACATTTGTCAAACAACTACCAAGGATAGCAATGTAGTAAGCCCTGATGAGTTTCCTGCTCTTGGGGATGCACAGTCTAGCGGGCAGATACACCACCACAAGAGTAAGATGTACAGAGAATCGACAGGGGCAAGAACCTCGAAGTCGGGCCCAGGAGAATCGGAGAAATCAGGATTTAAGTTATCACTAAAGGATAAGTCAGTGTTTTTCAGTCAGACGTGCACGGAGAGCTCTTCAGTGTGGTTCACGTGTGGTTCAGATAGTGGACACTCGTAGTAGAGTTTTATGCACAGAGAGTGCTGCCACTGAGAGCACAGACTCTGTTCAAATCCTAGCTACCTTATTTACTAGTTGTGTGAACTCTGGGCCCCTTCAGTGTTTTTAATCTGAAGAATAGGGGTGATAATACATACCTAATAGAATTATCGTGTGGCTTAAATGGAGAAAAATGTATATACAGTGCACGTGGTAGACAATGTATGAAAAATATTAATGGTCCTGAAAAGGTGTAAGAACAATATTCAAGACATTTAATGAGAAAGTAGGTGCTTTTAGTGAGGTTCCAAACTCAAGTGTTAGGAGCCCAGTACTCCAGGGAACATAAGGATAACATCTTATGTCTTATTTTCACAGGGTACTGATGTTCAAGGTATTTGTCAGACTACTTTTACTTTTGACAAGTTAAATAAAATGGTATTGATCACAGCACTTCTCCCCAGTCTGATTCACTTTAGTGATTATTCATATTGAGATGACACGTTTGTTTCCCTGCAAGAACAAATCTTACCTTCTGGCTTTCAAACGATGTAGAATATTGGCCGGGCACGGTGGCTCATGCCTGTAATCGTAGCACTTTGGGAGGCTAGGGCAGGTGGATCACCTGAGTTCAGGAGTTCAAGACCAGCCTGGACAACACGGTGAAATCCTGTCTCTACTAAAAAATGCAAGAATAAATAAAAAGTAAAAAATAAGCTGGGCATAGTGACATATACCTGTAGTCCCAGCTATTCAGGAGTCTGAGGCAGAATTGCTTGAACCCAGGAGGCAGAGGTTGCAGTGAGCCGAGGCTGTGCTACTGCACTCCAGCCCAGGCGACAGAGCAAGACTCCATCTCTTAAAAAAGAAAAACAAAAAACCTATACTATCTTTTCCAGTACAGATAAACAAATGGTAATGCCAAGACCGTCAGCATTTTCCAAGACAGGACAGGAGACGGGATATATATGTTTGTCCCAGTCTGTCTTAAAATCCCAATCTTACCTTAGGCTGGTGGGGACTTTAATTAAAATTAGAATGTGAACATTTTTATCACGAAGCTATCACAGTATCTCAGTTCCACTTGAATGTTGTTGTTATGTAAGTGAAATTCTCCTATTTTCTAAAATATCCATTCTGTACGGAGGTATGTGTTTCTGCTTGTGTAGGGATGACTTATTTTTTATTATGTTTTCTGAAATGAGAAACAGAATTAGGGAAACAGGTATTCTTAGTCTTTACTCTCTAGTGGTATTGGTTAGTTTTAGGCTCAGAGATCCTGGTCATGTCTTTCCTGTTTCTAGGGACAAATACAGTGGTGGAGCTGATACACACCTTTGTAGAACTGTCTCTACTCACCCTACAGTGATGTCAAAAATGTTGCTTCCAACAGAGCTTGACACGGCCATGTCCCCTAACCCCTTCCGGGCCACTATGACACTGGTGATGAGATCAGGGATGGAGGTTCCAGCAGCCAAGATGGTCAGGCCCATAATCTCTTCACTGATGCCAATCGTCTCTCCAACCTAAATGTCAGGACAGAAATAAACATCTCGGTGTTCCAAGTTACAAAATCATAAAAACCACAAAGATTTCAATGCAACCTCCTTTAAATGCATTTCTATACTGTGCTATGCAAAGTGCGGATATGATAAAGATGAATAAGCCACAATCATTACTAATAGAGTTTATACTCTTATGATATTCAGATCCAAGTCATCAGGAATGTTCACGTGAGAATTAAACAGATAATCTCAAATAGAAAAGACTTCTAGAGGGCTAGGCTGCAGCTTTATTTGGTGCTTTCTAAGGCTGAGTCAGAGAAGCTGCAAGATGAGAGGTAGAAAAGCCAATTTGCCATGGAATCCAGGGGCAGCACCTGGCAGGGGCAGCAAGAACAAAACTTATCACCAAAACCAAGGACTGACACCCAGGGTCTACATTTTCCTTTTGCATCTCCTAGTGTCTGGAACCCATTCTTAAACACGCGAACTCTATCATTTCCACTGGAAACTTGATTCTGGATGTTTTGGGGTTTTGGTAACACACGGCAAAGCAGCTGTGGAGAAGCAAAAGCCAGAAAATCAGAGGACCTGGATCCAATATCTGGCTCTGGCATGTGTTAATTTCTTGACATTTTGCTTACTGTGAAGTCTTTTGAGTCTCACTTTCTCATCTGTAAACTGGGGATAATAATACCTACCATACCAGGTGCCTGTGAAAATTTGTGACAGGCCCTTTGTAAATAATACATTATTATTAAAAAGCAAGGAGAGAGCAGCTATGACTTTTTTCTCTTTTTGGTCTTTGTCTTTGCCTTTTAAGACTGATGAGTTCTTTTTTGGAAGGTTGGTCTAGCCTCAGGTGGAAATTCCTCCATTCTCTTAAGCAAATTCTTTGTCTTCTTGCGACTTTTTAGAAATGTTTTTTTTTTTTTTTTTAAGTAATGGGGTCTTGCTCTGTTGCCCAGGCTGGAGTGCAGTAGCACAGTCATAGCTCACTGCAGCCTCAACCTCCTGGGCTCAAGCGATCTTCCAATCTCAGCCTCCGGAGTAGCTGGGACCACAGGTGAGCACCACCACACCTTGCTAATTTTTTTTTAAGAGATGGGTCTTACTATGTTGCCCAGACTGGTCCTGAACTCCTGGCCTTGAGATCCTCCTGCCTTTACCTCCCAAAGTGCTGGGATTGTAAGTGTGAGTCACTGCCTGGTCTCTTGGAAATTTAAAAACCTATACATGTTTTGCCGGAGTTGGTGAAGTGTGGTTCTGAAAACCTTCAAGATAATGCTTTCCATTTGGTTTCCAATAGGTTACCTGATGATGTCCGGCAGTTTTTGAAAAAATGACAGGGCTAAAATAGCATATAAGGATAAAGGCTTTTAGGGAATAATATCACTCATTTCTAAATCCTTTTTAAAAATTCTTATTTTTATAAGAAATAGCATGGTTTCTACTGGCTTAAAAGCATATTTTAGTTTTGATGCTCATGCCTTTTCCAGAGCCTGGTGAGCTGCACTAGCTTACCCCGTCCACACAGTGCACAGAGTCACTGCTCCCCATTTGAAAGTAAGCTCCATGTATGCAGGATCCTTGCCCTGGTCACTGTGATCTCCATAACTGACAGAACATAACCTAGTACATGGCAGATTCTCCATACCGATATGCTGAGTAAGCAAATCAATCTGCATACACAGGTGACTTCACTAGCCTGTTTTTGTGCTGATTCTCCTAGAAAATGTTCAGTAAGAGTTTTGTAGAGGAGCACACTATTTGAGCAAAATACTCTCCTTGATGTCAATTTTGTGTTAGATTTGGAGTGAAGCATTGTCAAAGACTGCAAAGATGCTGACTAAACAATTGTCACCATCAGCAAGTTCTAATCTATTTAAAACATTCTTAATAGTTTAAATTCTCCAAGAGTATTCTAAAGCAGTGACTGTTTGAAAAATCATTTAGCTGGGTGGTGGCATCCACCATAGTCCAAAATCATTTAGCTGGGTGCAGTGGCATCCACTGTAGTCCCAGCTATTTGGGACTGAGGCACAAGGATCACTAGAGACCTGGACATTTGAGACCAGACTGGGCAATATAGCAAAACCTTGTCCCCAGAATATAAACAAAATAGTTCATATTTGGAGTTTTCCTATACAGGAAAACATAGGAATTGAAGAGAATAAAAAAGGTGATGTGTTTAAGAGCACTGGCTTGGGAGATGATCGTGCTGAGTGCAAATCCTAGCCTGCCCCTCTTAGCGCAAGGTAGACAACTTTCCTGAGTCTTGGATTTTCCCATCTGTAAAATGAAGATAATAGCCACTCAGAATTGTTGATGACTGTACGTGATGATGCAAATAAAGTAAATAGCAGTGTTCGGCATACAGTAAAAGTTCAAGAAAACCCAGAATTGATTTTATTATTAATTTTTTTCTTTTGTTGAGAGGAATTTTGTTCAGTTGCCCAGGCTCGAGTGCAGTGGCACGATCTCAGCTCACTAAAACCTCCGCCTCCCAGGTTCAAGCAATTCTCCTGCCTCAGCTTCCTGAGTAGCTGGGATTACAGGTGCCTGCCATCACATCTGGCTGATTTTTGTATTTTTAGTAGGATGGGGGTTTCAGTTGGCCAGGCTGGTCTTGAACTCCTGACTCTCGTGATCTGCCTGCCTCAGCCTCCCGAAGTGCTGGGATGACAGGTGTGAGCCACCGCACCCAGCCAAAAAACAAAATTTTATAACGCAGACATTACTCCTCTCCCTCTCTAATTTATCAGACTGTCAGGTGTCTGGCAGCAGGGACAGAAGTGGACTTACTGGGGTCAATTCACATCACAGAAAACTGCAGGAGAGTTTTCATTAGACATCAAACCCCTGGTGAATCTGTGGCTCTAGAAACACTTCTGTGGAAGGGGAACTAGCCTTTATAAGCTTGTTTTGAGTACATTTCACTGAAGTTAACTTTTGTCAAATCAGTAAAGATGATGGGTGCGTGGATGGGACAGTACTCTGAAAAATCAGGGTGCATCAGAGAAGTTTAGAGCTATAAATAGAACATCAGCAGTCTTTTGGGGGAAATTCCCTCATCTTCTTAAAAACAGCAAATGATGAGGCCACTCAGAGATTAGACTCCATGCTGCTCCCAATATTCCATGATACAGTTCTGTGCCTTGATTTAAGGAGGATCTGAAAGAATGTTATATGAGCTAAATGAAATACAAGATCTTACTTAACTCTTAAAATTAACTCTTAATATTAGATGCAGGATTAACTTTAACCACAGATTTGCATCACCTATTAAATTCATTAAAGTACAAAAACAATATACAACAACAAACCCCGAAAACTAAAGGACGAGAAAAGAAAAAAAGCTAAGGGCAAATTGAGTTAACGTGTTGTAGGTGAAGGGCATGTATTTTTGCCAAACAGTAGCCAAATAATTTATCAAATAGCATTTATGATTGATACAGGCATTGATAAAAGAATTAAACACTAAATTGTATAACTGCTAATGGATTTTATAGTTCAGAAATACAAACAACAGAATTAGAGCTAGACTTCTTGGAACAGAATCTGCTATTTTGTTCAGCTGTCTTGGTGTTTTGAAAGACAAAAAAGCATTTCTACAGGAGAAAGAAAAGAGAAAGTTCTCTTCCATCATTGAAAAGTAAGGCTTCTGTTTATACCTTTAATTCATCTTGGCTTTTTAAAATTACTGTTTCAGGCATAGAATTTGTATTCCTTTTCTTTTTTTTTTTGAGATGGAGTCTCGCTCTCTCACCAGGCTGGAGTGTAGTGATGCAATCCTGACTCACTGCAACCTCCGCCCCCTGGGTTCAAGAGATTCTCCTGCCTCAGCCTCCTAAGCAGCTGGGACTACAGGCACGTGGCACCACACCCAGATAATTTTTGTATTTTTGTTAGAGATGGGGTTTCACCATGTTGACCAGGATGGTCGCGGTCTCTTGACCTCTGAACCATCTGCCTTGGCCTCCCAAAGTGCTGGGATTACAGGCATGAGCCACTGTACCTGACTTTATATTCCTTTTCATTGAAAGAATGAAAAGAAAACAAGACTGTAATTAAGGTAATCATTAAAAAGAAAATAAAAAGATGGAATCTTTTTTTTTCCAAGATGATGTTTTCTAGGATGGCTGAAAAGAAATAGCTGGAAAATAGCATATCCCAGCAAGTTAGAAAAACACCATTTTTTCTTTATTAGTAAATGAGGAAATAAAATATCATTAAGAAAAGCTATTATATGTTATAAATGGTAAACAATCCTTTCAGCCTGGACATCTGGAGGTTGAGAAGCAGCCCACCTTCCGCTGTGATTTCTGCCAGGTGTTGGTAGTGAATGTCTGTCAATGAATGTAGAAATTAATGACTCCAGGGAACAGAGAACTTGCTCAGGGAACTAATGGTTTTTGGAAATATCCAGGAAGAGTAATCTGAAGTTAAATGTCAGTAGAATAACTGATACAACACAAAATTATTGTAGAAATAAGATAGTATATCAGCCAACATTTTCTGTGTATTTTGCTAGTAACATGCATTTTTTAAAAAACCAAGGTATGCTCTACATATAATAACACTTATTCATCTTTAAAAAATATTGTACAGTTCTGCATGCAATTTTTTTTTCTCTATTTCTATTTGAGACAGGGTCTCGCTCTGTCACCCATGCTGTAATGCAGTGGTGTGATCTCAGCTCCCATTGCAGCCTCCACCTCCCGGCTCAAGTGATCCTCCACACTTCAAGCTCCTGAGTAGCTGGGACTACAGGCCTGTGCCACCATGGCTAGCTAATTTTTTTGTATTTTTGTAGAGACAGGGTTTTGCCATGTTGCCCAGTCCGATCCTGAACTTCTGGGGTCAAGGGATCTGCCTGCCTGAGCCTCCCAAAGTGCTGGGACTGCAGGCATGAGCTACCGCAACCAGCCTGCCAGTTTTTACAAATGTATGTAGCCATGTTTCTCCACACCCTCATCAACACGTGCTACTGTTTTTTTTTGTGTGTGTGTGTGTCTTTTTTTTTTTTTTAATAGCCAGCCTATAAAAAAAAAGGTTGTGAAGTGATACCTTGTAATTAGTTTTAAACAAGCTTACTGAGATATAATTTACATACTTTAAAACTCAGCCATTTTAATGTATATAATTCAATGGTTTTTAGTGCATTCAGAGTTGTGCAGCCTTCATCATAATTTAGGTTTTGAACTTATTCATCATCCCCAAAAGAAACCCCATACCCACTAGCAGTCACTCCCCATTTCCCCCCCAACCTTCCCAATCCTAGGCAACTATTAACACTAACCTATTACATGCCTCTATAGGTTTGCCTATTCTGTACCTTTCATATAAATGAAATCATATGATACGTGTCCTTTTGTGACTGGCTTTTTTCACTTAGCATAACATTTTAGAGTATCATTCATGTGGTCTGTATCAGTACTTCATTTATTTTTACTGTGTAATAATATTCTTTCCTATGGATATACCACATTTTGCTTATCCATTCATCAGTTGATGGACATTTGGGTTGTTTTCATCTTTTGGTAATTATGAATAATGCTACTTTGGAAATTTGTGTACAAGTGAGGATGTATGTTTTCATTTCTCTTAAGTCTATTCCTAGGAGTGGAATTGCTGGATCATATGGTGACTCTATAATGTTTTGTGGAACTGCCAAACTATTTCTCAAAGTGGCTGCACTATTTTACATTCTTATCAGCAGTATGAAAGGATTCTAATTTCTATACATCCTCATCAACACTTGTTAGATTCTGTCTTTTTCATTATACCCATCCTAGTGGGTGTAAAGTGGTATCTTGTTATGGCTTTGATTTACACTTCTTTAATTAATAATGACGTTGAGCATATTTTCTTGTGCTTTTTAGCCATCTGCATATCTTTTTTGGTGAAATATCTGTTCAGATCTTTAGGATACTTGAAGATGCTTGCCTTCCTATTACGGAGCTTTAAGCTTATATCCTGGATACAAGTGCTTTATCAGATATATGTGATTTGCAAATATTTTCTTCCAGTCTGTAGTTTTTCTATTCCTTTTAAATGGTGTTTCTTGAAGGGCAAAAGTTTTTTTTTTTTTTTGAGACGGAGTTTCGCTCTTGTTACCCAGGCTGGAGTGCAATGGTGCGATCTCGGCTCACCGCAACCTCCGCCTCCTGGGTTCAAGCAATTCTCCTGCCTCAGCCTTCTGAGGAGCTGGGATTACAGGCATGCGCCACCATGCCCAGCTAAGTTTTGTATTTGTAGTAGAGACGGGGTTTCACTATGTTGACCAGGATGGTCTCGATCTCTTGACCTTGTGATCCACCCGCCTCGGCCTCCCAAAGTGCTGGGATTACAGGCTTGAGCCACCGCGCCCAGCCCGAAGGGCAAAAGTTTTAATTTTAATGACATCTAATTAATCAATTGTCTTGCTTTCATGGATCATGCTTTGGTATTACATCAAAGAACTCTTTGCCTGGCTTATGGTCATACAGATTTTTTTTTCACTCTTTTAAAAGTTTAATAGCTTTACCTCTTAAATTTAAAACTGTGATCCACTTTCAGTTAAATTTTGTGTAAAGTATGACGTAAGGATCTAAGTTTGTTTATTTTGGCATATGGAAATCCAATTATTCTAGCACCATTTGTTGAAAAGTCTATTCACATATGTTCTGAGCGTACATTTCCTGATTTAAAATTGCTATATTTTATTTATGTTAACAAGTATAATAATTTTAGGACTATATTAAACAAAGGATACAAGCGGGAAGTTTGGAATTTATGTAGTTTTTAACAGAGACTAAAAGCCTGATTTTTGGAGTTGCAGAGTCCTAGGTTAAAATCTCAGTTCTACCTATGTGATCTTGGGTAATCTTACCAGCTTTAAGCTTAACTTCTTTACCTGTAAACTGTGGATAAAAACAGTACCTCCTTTAAAGGCTCTGAATGTATATAAAGGGTTACTGTCAAGATTATAAAGACAAAGGGATATGAATTGCGGGATATGTAGTGCACACTCAGTTATCAATGATTACCACTATGTGACATGTGAAACCTTGAATCTTACTCTTCAGTCATGTTTTTCAATAGCAATTACTGAGAGTATATTCTTGTGATAGGCATTATGACTGGTATTGGGTTAAAAATAAAAATGAAACACATTATCACTTTTATAAAGTGAAGCCAAAGGAAAAGGCTATTTGGTCTCCAGATGCTTTCCTAAGACCCAGTCTTGAAAGGCTGGTTAGAACATGGAGTGAGTGGCTGCTCAAGATGAAGTAAGTACCAGGCAAAATGTTGACATTCCTCCCAGGCTTGGGTTGTCCTGGCTTCAGGACGCAGAGGCAAGAAGCAGTTCGACTTGTCTGCCTCCACATGGCTGTCCAGAGGCTATGCTGATTCAATTCCATGCTACAGGGAAAGGCCAGCCAGGAGACTAGGGAAAGTTAAGTGTATAAATTCCTTTAGTCCTAGAATGCCAACTCGTCTCTGTCATACCCAATACTGTTGTGGCAGTTTCGGAAACCAAACACAATGATTAAGCACTTGACAATCAGGACAGGAGAAAAACCAGGCAGATGCATGTCCCTATCAAATTCTTACCTGGTGTGCCCACCAGACCATCAAGTAAGAGAATACTGCAATCCAGCTAATGGCGCCAAAGAATGTGATGGGAAAAAACTTCCTTGATGACTGAAAGACAACCAAGAAGAGGTGAGAATGTCAGTGTTATTCATCGAGATGGATCTGGAAGTCCAAAGCTAAAACCACCATTGTAGCCATTTCTCTAGCGTTTCCTGCGTCTTAGGATTAGTGATCAAAAGGCCCTACTCCTGATCAAGCTGGGACAGTAAGATTCTCCCTTGGAAATGTGAAATTGATAGAACTGAATGATCGCAGTGCTGGTTCCTGAGATGGAAGTCTTGAAGAGAATGTCTGTTAGCTCCTGCTGCTAGACGTTTAGATTCCCTCTACTCTTGCCCTTTCTAAGGCCTGTTTTTTTTTTTTTTTGTTTTGTTTTTTTTCTGACCTTTCCTTCAATATTAACACCATATTCTCCCTCTTCCTTTTTCTTTCTTTTGCTCCAAAGTTTGTCAGAATCAGTTTCTACTGCTTGCAAACCATGAATCCTAACAATCCATAAGGCAGGAAACCTATGTGATTAATTCCATTGAACAAGAAATGGGAAGTATCAGCAGGTTTAAAGATAGATGGACTCATTTTACAGTTTCACGAATTGTCAAGAAAGCCACATAGAAGAAGCCACTACCACAGCTTTTATAGATTCTGGATGATGGCAAGTCTCCAGGACCCTAGAACCACACATGGACTAGAGTAGACAAAGGCAGAGATGCCCAATTGTACTGATTTCCACTGTGGTGGCAGATCAGACATTCCTCTTCAGAATGTTTTCTTTCCTGTTCACCACCCCAAAATACATAATGTTCGATTCTGCTTCTAGATGTAGACTTTATGCTATTTCAGGTATAAAGTGTGAACATTTTTAAAGTTTCCTAGAAATGGTAAAAAAATCAGACATTTGAAATGCAGTGTTTCCTACCCAGCCCCACTAAAGAGAAATCCAGGTTTGCATCCTAGTGGTGTTCTTTTGATGTCCTTTGTTGAAAAACTGGGGTCCTTTAAAAACACACTCAGACAGCACAATGCTGTCAGACAGCTTCTCACCTATTACTGCCAAACACTTTTTATTTCCAAGCTTTCTACATGGAGAAACAATCCCACATTTTGCTTTGATAATGCCATCCAATTTTATCCAGAGAAATGAATTTTAGAGTTGACTTGGATGAAAGCAATCTCAATTGTCTGAAAGGTTGACTTTGGGCAGCCACATAGAACATTTTCCGTCATGGCTTTTGAGAGCTTCATTAAAAGGAAAAGATAAACTCGTATATGGTAATCTTCTGAATATCAATAATAAGGAACACAGTCTCTATTGCTCCAAACTAGGCTTAGGTTTTATTTACTAAGTTCAATATATATTCTTTATGATCATTTGCATGGTTGTTAAATTTCATACCATCCCTTCCTTTCTTTAAATGACTACTGTTTAGTGGGGCCATTTGTTAGCTGGGATGGCTGAAAGGCCAAGCAGGCTTGATTAAATTGGGGACGGCACCAGGCCACAGCGAGCCAACACCTTACCCTCAAATGCTTTTTTCTGCCCCCTTTCCTTCTTAGAAGAAAAATACTGTGGACAAGGACTCAGATCCCTCCTGGTGACCTAAGTGCTGTAATGGGTAATGGAAGAAAAAAGTAATCATTTTTTTCAAAGTGGAATTGGAGACCTTCACTTCATTTTTCTTTTCTTTTTTTTTTTGAGACGGAGTTTCACTCTTGTTACCCAGGCTGGAGTGCAATGGCACCATCTCGGCTCACTGCAACCTCCGCCTCCTGGGTTCGGGCAATTCTCCTGCCTCAGCCTCCTGAGTAGCTGGGATTACAGGCACGCGCCACCACGCCCAGCTAATTTTTTGTATTTTTAGTAGAGACGGGGTTTCACCATGTTGACCAGGATGGTCTCGATCCCTTGACCTCGTGATTCACCCGCCTCGGCCTCCCAAAGTGCTGGGATTACAGGCTTGAGCCACTGCGCCCGGCTCTTTTTTTTCTTTTTCTTTTTTTTTCTTTTTGAGACACGGTTTCGCTCTTTTGCCCAGGGTGGAGTGCAGTGGTGTGATCGTGGCCCACTGCAACCTCTGCCTCCTGGGTTCAAGCCACTCTCCTGCCTCAGCATCCCAAGTAGCTGGGATTACAGATGCCTGCCACTATGCTTGGCTTTTTTTTTAAATATATATATATTTAGTAGAGCAAGGGTTTCACCATGTTAGCCAAGCTGGTTTCGAGATATGCCTACTTCAGTCTCCCAAAGTGCTAGGATTATAGGTGTGAGCCACTGTACCCAGCCATTAGATCTTCACTTTTGAAAGTAGTTTCCTAAAAAAAAAAAAAAAAAAAAAAATACAGTTTAAGTTCTGGGGTACATGTACAGAATATGCAGGTTTGTTGTATAGGCATACATGTGCCATGGTTTGCTGTATCCATCACCCTGTCATCTACATTAGGTATATCTCCTAATGCTATCCCTTCCCTAGCCCCCCACCCCCAATAGACTCCAGTGTGTGATGCTGCCCTCCCTGTGTCCATGAGTTCTCATTGTTCAACACCTGCCTGTGAGCGAGAACATGTGGTGTTTGATTTTCTGTTCTTGTGTCTGTTTGCTGAGAATGATGGTTTCCAGCTTTATCCATGTCCCTGCAAAGGACATGAACTCATCTTTTTTTATGGCTGCATAGTATTCCATGGTGTATATGTGCCACATTTTCTTTATCCAGTCTATCATTGATGGGCATTTGGGTTGGTTCCAAGTCTTTGCTATTGTGAACAGTGCTGCCATAAATTTACGTGCGCATGTGTCTTTACAGTAGAATAATTTATAATCCTTTGGGTATATACCCAGGTATAGGATTGCTGGGTCAAATGGTATTTCTGGTTCTAGATCCTTAAGGAATCACCACACTGTCTTCCACAATGGTTGAACTAATTTACACTCCCACCAACAGTGTAAAACTGTTCCTATTTCTCCACATCCTCTCCAGCATCTGTTGTCTCCTGACTTTTTAATGATCACTATTCTAACTGGTGTTAGGTGGTATCTCATTGTGGTTTTGATTTGCATTTCTCTAATGACCAGTAATGATGAGCTTTTTTTCCCATATGTTTCTCGGCTGCGTAAATGTCTCCTTTAGAGAAGTGTCTGTCCATATCCTTCACCCACTTTTTGATGGGGTTGTTTTTTCTTGTAAATTTGTTTAAGTTCCTTGTAGAATCTTGATTTTAGCCCTTTGCTGGATGAACAGATTGCAAAAGTTTTCTCCCATTCTGTAGGCTGCCTGTTCACTCTGGTGATAGTTTCTTTGGCTGTGCAGAAGCTCTTTAGTTTAATTAGATCCCATTTGTCTATTTTGGCTTTTGTTGCCATTGCTTTTGGTGTTTTAGTCATGAAGTCTCCGCCCATGCCTACGTCCTGAATGGTATTGCCTAGGTTTTCTTCTAGGGTTTTTATGGTTTTAGGTCTTACATTTAAGTCTTTAATCCATATTCAGTCAATTTTTGTATAAGGTGTAAGGAAGGGACCCAGTTTCATCTTTCTGCACATGGCTAGGCAGTTTTCCCAACACCATTTATTAAATAGGGAATCCTTTCCCCATTGTTTGTTTTTGTCAGGTTTCTCAAAGACCAGATGGTTACAGATGTGTGGCATTATTTTTGAGGCCTCTGTTCTGTTCCATTGTTCTATATCTCTGTTTTGGTATCAGTACCATGCTGTTTTGATTGTAGCCTTGTAGCACAGTTTGAAGTCAGGCAGCGTGATGCCTCCAGCTTTGTTCTTTTTGCTTAGGATTGTCTTGGCTATGTGGGCTCTTTTTTGGTTCCATATGAAATTTAAAGTAATTTTTTTCCAATTCTGTGAAGAAAGTCAATGGTAGCTTGATGGGTATAGCACTGAATCTATGAATTACTTTAGACAGTATGGCCATTTTCATGATATGGATTCTTCCTATGCATGAGTATGGAATGTTCTTCCATCTGTTTGTGTCCTCTCTTATTTCCTTGAGCAGTGATTTGTAGTTCTCCTTGAAGAGGTCCTTCACATGCCTTGTAAATTGTACTCCTAGGTATGTTACTCTCTTTGCAGCAATTGTGAATGGGAGCTCTCATGATGTGGCTCTGTTTGTCTGTTACTGGTGATTAGGAATGCTCGTGATTTTTACACACTGGTTTTGTATCCTGAAACTTTGCTGAAGTTGCTTATTGGATTAAGGAGTTTTTGGGTTGAGATGATGGGGTCTTCTAAATATTCAATCATGTCATCTGCAAATGGAGACAATTTGACTTCTTCTTTTCCTAATTGAATACCCTTTATTTCTTTCTCTTGCCTGATTGCCCTGGCCAGAGCTTCCAATACTATGTTGAATAGGAGTGGTGAGGGAGGGCATCCTTGTCTTGTGCTTTCAAAGGGAATGCTTCCAGTTTTTGCCCATTCAGTATAATATTGGCTATGGGTTTGTCATAAATAACTGCTATTATTTTGAGATACATTTTATCAATACCTAGTTTATTGAGAGTTTTTAGCATGAAGAGCTGTTGAATTTTGTTGAAGGCTTTCTCTGCATCTATTGAGATAATCACACGTGTTTTTTTGTCTTTGTTTCTGTTTATGTGATGAATTACATTCATTGATTTGCAAATGTTGAATCAGCCTTGCATCCCAGGGACAAAGCCGACTTGATGGTGATGGATAAGCTTTTTGATGTGCTGTTGGATTTGGTTTGCCAGTATTTTACTGGGGATTTTCACATCAATATTTATCAGGAATACTGGCCTAAAATTTTTTTGTTGTGTCTCTGCCAGGTTTTGATCTCAGGTTGATGTTGGCCTCATAAAATTAGTTAGGGAGGAGTCCCTCTTTTTCTATTGTTTGAAATATTCCAGAAGGAATGATCCCAGCTTGTCTTTGTACCTCTGGTAGAATTCAGCTGTGAAACCATCTGGTTCTCAACTTATTTTTGGTTGGTAGGCTATTAATTTCTGCCTCAATTTTAGAACTTGTTAATTGTCTACTCAGGAATGTGACTTCTTCCTGGTTTAGTCTTGGAAGGGCGTAAGTGTCCAGGAATTTATCCATTTATTCTAGATTTTCTGGTTTATTTATGTAGAGGTGTTTATAGTATTCTCTGATGGTAGTTTGTATTTCTGTGGGATCAGTGGTAATATTCCCTTTATCATTTTTTTAAATTGCATTTTAGGTTTTGGGGTACATGTGAAGAACATGCAAGATTGTTGCATAGGTAACACATGACAGTGTGGTTTGCTGCCTTCCGTCCCCTCACCTGTATCTGTCATTTCTCCCCATGCTATCTCTTCCCACCTCCCCACCCCCCCATCCCTCCCCCATTTCCCCCCAACGGACCCCAGTGTGTAGTACTCCCCTCCCTGTGTCCATGTGTTCTCATTGTTCAACACCCGCCTGTGAGTGAAAATATGCGGTGTTTGATTTTCTGCTCTTGTGTCAGTTTGCTGAGAATGATGGTTTCCAGGTTCATCCATGTCCCTACAAAGGACGTGAACTCATCGTTTTTGATGGCTGCGTAATATTCCATGGTGTATATGTGCCACATTTTCCCTATCCAGTCTATCATCGTTGGGCATTTGGGTTGGTTCCAGGTCTTTGCTATTGTAAACAGTGCTGCAATGAACATTCGTGTGCATGTGTCCTTATAGTAGAATGATTTATAATCCTTTGGATATATACCCAGTAATGGGATTGCTGGGTCAAATGGGATTTCTATTTTTAGGTCCTTGAGGAATCGCCACACTGTCTTCCACAATGGTTGAATTAATTTACATTCCCACCAACAGTGTAAAAGTGTTCCTATTTCTCCACATCCTCTCCAGCATCTGTTGTCTCCAGATTTTTTAATGATCGCCATTCTAACTGGTGTGAGATGGTATCTCAATGTGGTTTTGATTTGCATTTCTCTAATGACCAGTGATGATGAGCATTTTTTCATATGTTTGTTGGCCTCCTGTATGTCTTCTTTTGTAAAGTATCTGTTCATATCCTTCGCCCATTTTTGAATGGGCTTGTTTGTTTTTTTCTTGTAGATCTGTTTTAGTTCTTTGTAAATTCTGGATATCAGCCCCTTGTCAGATGGGTAGACGGCAAAAATTTTTTCACATTCTGTTGGTTGCTGATTCACTCTAATAACTGTTTCTTTTGCCGTGTAGAAGCTGTGGAGTTTGATTAGGTCCCATTTGTCTATTTTGGCTTTTGTTGCCATTACTTTTGGTGTTTTGGTCATGAAGTCCTTGCCTACGCCTATGTCCTGAATGGTTTTGCCTAGATTTTCTTCTAGGGTTTTTATGGTGTTAGGTCTGATGTTTAAGTCTTTAATCCATCTGGAGTTAATTTTGGTGTAAGGTGTCAGGAAGGGGTCCTGTTTCTGCTTTCTGCACATGGCTAGCCAGTTTTCCCAACACCATTTATTAAACAGGGAATCCTTTCCCCATTGCTTGTTTTTGTCAGGTTTGTCGAAGATCAGATGGTTGTGGGTATGTTGTATTTCCTCTAAGGCCTCTGTTCTGTTCCATTGGTCTATATCTCTGTTTTGGTACCAGTACCATGCTGTTTTGATTACTGTAGCCTTGTAGTATAGTTTGAAGTCCGGTAGTGTGATGCCTCCTGCTTTGTTCATTTTGCTTAGAATTGACTTGGCTATGCGGGCTCTCTTTTGGTTCCATATGAAGTTTAAGGTGTCTTTTTCCAGTTCTGTGAAGAAGGTCATTGGTAGCTTGATGGGAATAGCGTTGAATCTGTAAATTACTTTGGGCAGTATGGCCATTTTCACGATGTTGATTCTTCCTAACCATGAACATGGAATGTTTCTCCATCTGTTTGTGTCCTCTCTTATTTCGTTGAGCAGTGGCTTGTAGTTCTCCTTGAAGAGGTCCTTTACATTCCTTGTTAGTTGTATTCCTAGGTATTTTATTCTCTTTGTAGCAATTGTGAATGGCAGTTCATTCTTGATTTGGCTCTCTTTAAGTCTGTTACTGGTGTATAGGAATACTTGTGATTTTTGCACATTGATTTTATATCCTGAGACTTTGCTGAAGTTGTTTATCAGTTTCAGGAGATTTTGGGCTGAGATGATGGGATCTTCTAGATATACAATCATGTCATCTGCAAATAGAGACAATTTGATTTCCTCCTTTCCAATTTGAATACCCTTTCTTTTTCTTGCCAGATAGCCCTGGCTAGAAATTCCAGTACTATATTGAATAGGAGTGGTGAGAGAGGGCATCCTTGTCTAGTGCCAGATTTCAAAGGGAATGCTTCCAGTTTTTGCCCATTCAGTATGATATTGGCTATTGGTTTTATTGTTTTGAGATACGTTCCATCAATACCTAGTTTATTGAGGGTTTTTAGCATAAAGGGCTGTGGAATTTTGTCAAAGGCCTTCTCTGCATCAATTGAGATAATCATGTGGCTTTTGTCTTTGGTTCTGTTTATGTGGTGAATTATGTTTATGGACTTGCATATGTTGAACCAGCCTTGCATTACCGGGATGAATCCTACTTGATCATGGTGGATGAGCTTTTTGATATGCTGTTGCAATCGGTTTGCCAGTATTTTATTGAAGATTTTTGCATCTATATTTATCATGGATATTGGCCTGAAATTTTCTTTTCTTGTTGAGTCTCTGCCGGGTTGTGGTATCAGGATGATGTTTGTCTCATAAAATGATTTGGGAAGGATTCCCTCTTTTTGGATTGTCTGGAATAGTTTCAGAAGGAATGGTACCAGCTCCTCTTTGTATGTCTGGTAGAATTTGGCTGTGAACCCATCTGGACCTGGCCTTTTTTTGGGTGGTAAGCTCTTTATTGCTGCCTCGACTTCAGACCTTGTTACTGGTCTATTCAGGGTTTCGGCTTCTTCCGGGTTTAGGCTTGGGAGGATGCAGGTGTCCAGGAATTTATCCATTTCTTCCAGGTTTACTAGTTTATGTGCATAGAGTTGTTTGTAATAATCTCTGATGATGGTTTGGATTTCTGTGGAATCTGTGGTGATATCCCCTTTATTGTTTTTTATTGCATCAATTTGGTTATTCTCTCTTTTCTTTTTTATTAATCTGGCTAGTAGTCTGTCTATTTTTTTGATCTTTTCAAAAAACCAGCTCCTGGATTTATTGATTTTTTGAAGAGTTTTTTGTGTCTCTATTTCCTTCAGTTCTGCCCTGATCTTAGTTATTTCCTGTCTTCTGTTAGGTTTTGAGTTTTTTTGATCTTGCTCCTCTAGCTCTTTCAATTTTGATGATAGGGTGTCAATTTTAGATCTCTCCTTTCTTCTCATGTGGGCACTCATTGCTATATATTTTCCTCTAGAGACTGCTTTAAATGTGTCCCAGAGATTCTGGTATGTTGTGTCTTCGTTCTCGTTGGTTTTGAAGAAAATCTTTATTTCTGCCTTCATTTCATTGTTTATCCAGTCAACATTCAAGAGCAAGTTGTTCAGTTTCCATGAAGCTGTGCGGTTCTGAGTTAGTTTCTGCATTCTGAGTTCTAACTGGATTGTAGTTAGAACTGTGGTCTGAGAGACTGTTTGTTATGATTTCCGTTCTTTTGCATTTGCTGAGGAGTGATATATTGCCAATTCTGTGGTCAATTTTAGAGTAGGTGTGATGTGGTGCTGAGAAGAATGTATATTCTGTGGATTTGGGGTGGAGAGTTCTGTAAATGTCTATTAGGTTTGCTTGTTCCAGGTCTGAGTTCAGGTCCTGGATATCCTTGTTGATTTTCTGTCTGGTTGATCTGTCTAATGTTGACAATGGGGTGTTAAAGTCTCCCACTATTATTGTGTGGGAGTCTAAGTCTCTTTGTACGTCATTAAGAACTTGCCTTATGTATCTGGGTGCTCCTGTATTGGGTGCGTATATATTTAGGATCATTAGCTCTTCTTGTTGCAGTGATCCCTTTACCATTATGTAATGTCCTTCTTTGTCTCTTTTGACCTTTGTTGCTTTAAAGTCTATTTTATCAGAGATGAGAATTGCAACTCCTGCTTTTTTTTGCTCTCCATTTGCTTGGTAGATCTTCCTCCATCCCTTTATTTTAAGCCTTTGTGTATCCTTGCATGTGAGATGGGTTTCCTGGATACAGCACACTGATGGGTTTTGGCTTTTTATCCAATTTGCCAGTCTGTGTCTTTTGATTGGGGCATTTAGTCCATTGACATTTAGGGATAGTATTGTTATGTGTGAATTTGATACTGTCAGTTTGATGCTACCTGGCTGTTTCGTTGGTTAGTTGATGCAGATTCTTGATTGTGTTGATGCTCTTTTACCATTTGGTGTGTTTTTGGAGTGGCTGGTACTGGTTGTTCCTTTATATGTGTAGAGCCTCTTTCAGGAGTTCTTGTAGAGCAGCTTTGGTGGTGATGAAATCTATGAGTACTTGCTTGTTCACAAAGGATTTTATTTTTCCTTCACTTATGAAGCTTAATTTGGCTGGATAGGAGATCCTGGGTTGAAAGTTCTTTTCTTTAAGGATGTTGAATAATGGCCCCTAGTCTCTTCTGGCTTGTGGGGTTTCTGCTGAGAGATCTGCTGTGAGTCTAATGGGCTTCCCTTTGTGGGTAACCTGGCCTTTCTCTCTGGCTGCCCTTAGCATTTTCTCTTTCATTTCAACCCTGGTGAATCTGAAGATTATGTGCCTTGGGGTTGCTCTTCTTGAGGAATATCTTTGTGGTGTTCTCTGTATTTCCTGGATTTGAATATTGGCCTGCCTTGCTAGGTTGGGAAAGTTTTCCTGGATAATATCCTGAAGAGTATTTTCCAGCTTGGATTCATTCTCTTCATCACATTCAGGTACACCTATCAAACGTAGATTAGGTCTTTTCACATAGTCCCACATTTCTTGAAGATTTTGTTCATTCCTTTTGCACTTTTTTCTCTGTTCTTGCCTTCTCTTTTTATTTCATTGAGTTGATCTTCGACCTCTGATATCCTTTCTTCTGCTTGGTCAATTCTGCTGTTGAAGCTTGTGCATGCTTCAAGAAGTTCTCATGTTGTGTTTTTCAGCTCCATCAATTCACTTATATTCCTCTCTATGCTGTCCATTCTCGTTAACATTTTGTCCAATCTTTTTTCAAGGTTCCTAGTTTCTGTGTGTTGGGTTAGAATGTGTTCTTTTAGCTCACTGTAGTTTCTACTACCCACCTTCTGAAGTCTGATTCTGTCATTTCATCACCCTCCTGCTCCTTCCGGTCTGGTTCCCTTGCTGGTGAGGAGTTGTGATCCCTTTTAGGAGGAGAGGTGTTCTGGTTTCGGGAGTTTTCATCCATTTTGCACTGATTTCTTCCCATTTTTGTGGGTTTATCCACCTGTTGTCTTTGTAGTTACTGTCTTTCAGATTGGGTCTCTGAGTGAGCTTCTAGTTCGTGGATGATGAAGTTACTTCTTTTTTATTTATTTATTTATTTTTTAAGCTTTTCTTCTAACAGTCTGGCCCCTCTGCTGTAGGACTGCTGAGGTCCTGTCTGGGCCTTGCTTGCCTGGGGATCACCTGCAGCAGCTGCAGAACAGTAAGGGTTGCTACCAGTTTCCTCTTCCTCTTTGTCCCAAAAGGATGCTCGCCAACTGTCAGTCTGTTCTCTCCTCTATGAGGTGAGTCTTTGGATCTATGGGGTCAGGGAGCTACTTGAGGAGACAGTCTATCTTTTATTGGGGCTTAAGTCCTGAGCTGTGAGCTCCATTGTTCATTCAGAGCTGCTGGGCAGGTACATTTAGGTCTGCTGCAGCTGAACTCATAAAGCACTTTTTGTTCCCAGGTGCTCTGTCCCAGGGAGTTGGGGCTTTATGAGTTTCCATTGCGCTGCTGCCTTTTTTATTTTTCTTTCAGGTCTGACCTGCCCAGATAGCAGCACGCCTAGCCACTGCCTGCCTGAAGAGGGTTTGCTGAGCTGCTGTGGGCTCCGCCCAGCTGCCCTGTGCTCTTCCCTGCAGTCCTGTTTATATGGGCGTAGTTAGAACTGTCTCAGCAACGGTGGCCCCGCCTCTGTTATGGCAGACTCTCTCTGTTGTGGCAGGTTGCCTCGGCAACGGTGGGTTGCCTAGGCAACAGCGGCCTGCCTTCATAGCAGTGGAGAGTCTCAGTAATGGCGGACGCCCCTCCCCTACCGAGCCAGACCGTCCCGGGTTTAGCTGTCCTTGCTTTGAAACACTCAACCCAGAGGGTTTCCAATTACTGTTTTTGTTTTCCTTGTGGTGGGGGTGGGGGGTGGGACCAACCGAGCCTGATCACCTGGCTCCCTGACTCAGAGTCTTTTCTTTTATTTTTTAAGTTGAATGACCCTGCGTTCCAGTCGCTTGTTGAAAAGGCGCCGGGATCTCCCGTGCCGCGACTCACTGAGTCGGCTCAAACAGCAGAGCCGGCTCCTGGCGGATTTTTTGCCTAGGAATCTCCTGGCCTGGCTTGCTATTTCAGATGAATGGGCAACTCTGCCATCTCAGGGCTCCGATCGCCAGCTAAGAGGGCTCCCAGACCAGTGGCTTTTGTACGGGGAACTGCGGCAACAGGGCGTGGCCAAAGCAGCTGTGCGGGCGAAATCAGCCCCGCAGGGGCCAAAACAGCCACACCGGCCGGGACTGCGGTACTGGCAACCCCTCTGCCTGGGTATCTCCTGGTCTGTGGGCAATAAAAATTCGTCTGGAAATGCGGCGTCCACTCACCCTCTGCACTTTCAGTGGGAGCTGAAGTCCTGAGCTGTTCTTAGGCCGCCATCTTCCCAGCATTCCTTATTTTTTTTTATTGCATCTATTTGATTCTTGTCTCTTCTTTATCAGTCTGGCTACTGATCTATTTTGTTGATCTTTTCAAAAAAACAGCTCTTGGATTTACTGATTTTTTTTTTTTGAAGTTTTTTGTGTCTCTATCTCCTTCAGTTCTGCTCTGATCTTAGTTATTTCTTGTCTTCTGCTAGCTTTTGAATTTGTTTGTTCTTGCTTCTCTAGTTCTTTTAATTGTGACATTAGGGTGTCAATTTTAGATCTTTCCTGCATTCTCTTGTGGGCATTTAGTGCTATAAATTTCCCTCTACACACTGCTTTAAATGTGTCCCAGAGATTCTGGTACATTGTGTCTTCATTTTCACTGGTTTCAAAGAACATCTTTATTTTTGCATTCATTTCATTATTTATTCAGTAATCACTCAGGGGTAGGTTGCTCAGTTTCCTGTGTGGTTCTGAGTGAGTTTCTTAATTCTGAGTTCTGTTTGATTGCACTGTAGTCTGAGAGACTGTTATGATTTTCATTCTTCTGCATTTGGTGAGGAGTGTTTTACTTCCAATTATTTGGTCAATTTTAGAACAAGTGTGATGTGGTGCTAAGAAGAATGTATATTCTGTTGATTTGGAGTGGAGAGTTCTGTAGATGTCTATTCAGTCTGCTTGGTCCAGAGCTAAGTTCATGTTCTGGATATCTTTGTTAATTTTCTGTCTTGTTGAACAGCCTAATATTGACAGTGGGGTGTTAAAGTCTCCCACTATTACTATGTGGGAGTCTAAGTCTCTTTGTAGGTCTCTTAGAACTTGCTTTATGAATCTGGGTGCTCCTGTATTGGGTGTATATATATTTAGGATAGTTAGCTCTTCTTGCTGCACTGATCCCTTTACCATTATGTAATGCCCTTCTCTGTCTCTTGATTTTTGTTGGTTTAAAGTCTGTTTTATCAGAGACTAGAGTTGGAATGTTTTGCTTTCCATTTTCTTGGTAAATCGTCCTCCATCCCTTTTGAGTCTATGTGTGTCTCTTGAATACAGCACAGTGATGTGTCTTGACTCTTTATCCAATTTGCCAGTCTGTGTCTTTTTATTGGGGCATTTAACCCATTTACATTTAAGGTTAATATGATTATGTGTGAATCTGATCCCACCATTATGATGCTAGCTGGTTATTTTGCTCATTAATTGATGTAGTTCATTCATAGCATCGATGGTCTTTACAATTTGGTATTTTTTTTTTTTTTACAGTGGCTGGTGCCGGTTGTTCTTTTCCATGTTTAATGCTTCCTTCAGGAGCGCTTGTAAGGAAGGCTTGGTGGTGACAAAATCTCTCAGCATTTGTTTGTCTGTAGAAGATTTTACTTCTCCTTTGCTTATGAAGTTTTGCTGGATATGAAATGCTAGGCTGAAAATTCTTTAAGAATGTTGAATATTGACCCCCACTCTCTTCTGGCTGTAGAGTTTCTGCCGAGAGATCCACTGTGAGTCTGATGGGCTTCCCTTTGTGGGTAACCTGACCTTTCTCTCTGGCTGCCCTTTACATTTTTTTCCTTCATTTCAACCCTGGTGAATCAGATGATTATGTGTCTTGGGGTTGCTATTCTCGAGGACTATCTTTGTGGTAGTCTCTGTATTTCCTGAATTTGAATGTTGGCCTGCCTTGCTAAGTTGGCGAAATTCTCCTGGGTAATTTCCTGAAGAGTGTTTTCCAACTTTTGGTTTCATTGTCCCTGACACTTTGAGGTATGCTGATCAAATGTAGATTTGGTCTTCTCACATAATCTCATATTTCTTGGAGGCTTTGTTCATTTCTTTTCACTCTTTTTTCTCTAATCTTGTCTTCTGTTGTATTTCATTGAGTTGATCTTCAATCTCTGATATCCTTTCTTCTGCTTTATCGATTCAGCTATTGAAACTTTTGTGTGCTTCATGAAGTTCTCATGCTGTGTTTTTCAGCTCCATCAAGTTGTTTATGTTCTTCTCTCAACTGGTTATTCTAGTTGGCATTTTGTCTAACCTTTGTTCAAGGTTCTTAGCTTTCTTGCATTGGGTTACAACGTAATCCTTTAGCTTGGAAAAGTTTGTTATTATCTTCCTTCTGAAGCCTGCTTCTGTCAATTCATCAAATTCATTCTTGTCTAGTGTTGCTCCCTTGATGGAGAGGAGTTGTGATCCCTTAGAGGAGAAGAGGCATTCTGGATTTTGGAATTTTCAGGATTTTTGTGCTGATTTCTCCCCATCTTTGTGGATTTATCTACTTTTGGTCTCTGAAGTCAGTGACGCTTGCATGGGGTCTGTGGGTGGATGTCCTTTTTGTTGATGCTGAAACTATTCCTTTCTGTTAGTTTTCCTTTCAACAGTCAGACCCCTCTGCTGCAGGTCTGCTGGAGTTTGCTGGAGGTTCACTAGAAACCCTGCTTGCCTGGGCATCACTGGTGGAGGCTGCAGAACAGCAAATATTGCTACCTGTTCCTTCCTCTGGTAGGAAGCAGTATCAGAGCGGTACTCACCAGATTCCTGTCACATTTCTTTTGTATGAGTTGTCTGTTAGCCCCTACTGGGATGTGTCTTCCACTCAGGATACATGGGGGTCAGGGATCCACTTGAAGAGGCAGTCTGTCCCTTATCAGAGTTCGAGTGCTATGGGAGATCTGTTGCTCCCTTCAGAGCTGCAAGGCAGGGATGTTTAGGTCTGCTGAAGCTGTGCCCACAACCGCCCCTTTTCCCAGGTGCTCTGTCCCAGAAAGGTGGGGGCTTTACTTTTAAGTCACTAATGGGCTGCTGCCTTTTTTTTTAGAGATGACCTAGAATCTAGTGAGTCAGTCTGTCTGCAGTGGCCTTGCTGAGCTGTGATAGGCTCCACCCAGTTAGAACTTCCCTGAGGCTTTGCTTACATTGTAAGGTTAAAAACACTTACTGGAGCCTCAGCAATGGCGGATGCCCTTCTCCCCACCCAGCTTGTGCATCCCAGGTTGAGCTGAGACTGCTGTGCTGGCTGAGAGAATTTCAAGCCAGTGGATCTTAGCTTGCTGGCCTCCGTGGGGGTGGGGCCCACCAAGTCGGACCACTTGGCTCCCTGGCTTCAGCTCCCTTTCCAGGGAAGTGAACGTTTCCAACTTGCTGCTATTCCAGGCACCACTGGGGTATGAGAAAAAAAAAAAAAACCTGCTGTAGCTAGCTTAGTGTCTGCCCAAATGGACACCTGGAAACCTTGGGCCCTGGTGGTGGTGCAGGTACTAGAGGGAATCTCCTGGTCTGTGGGTTGCAAAGACTATGGAAAAAGCACAGTATCTGAGCCAAGTGCAGGTTGTTGCAGACCCTAGTGGATTCCCTCGGCTAGGAGAGGGAGTTCCCTGACCCCTTGTACTTCCCAGGTGAGGTGATGCCCTACCCTGCCTTGGCTCACCCTCCTTGGGCTGCATTCACTATCCAACCAGTCCCAATGAGATGAACCAGGTGCCTCAGTTGGAAATGGAGAAATCATCTGCCTTCCATGTCAATTTTGCTGGGAGCTGCACACTGGAGCTGTTCCTATTTGGCCATCTTGCCAGCAATCCCCCAACACACTTTTTTTTTTTTTTTTTAAAGCTAGGGAATCGGATTGATTCTGGAGACTGAATTCCCTGAGCCAGTGCTAAGAGATCAAGCTTTCCCAGGCAAAGCGTTTAGCTTATTAAAGTTCCCAATCTTTTCCTCTGGTCACAGTCGCTGTTTCAGAATGTTACGTGCAATGAGGGTTTCATCTTCCATGGCTGTGCTCTGTTACAGGAAAGAGAAGGGCCCTCTTGCCACGTGGGGTCCACGTGTGTGATTTGAGCCCCAACCAGTGCTTGATTCCAGGCAATGTATGAGGGGAATAAAAAACTTTCTCCATGCTTTAAAGTTTGGCATAAGTACAGGATGTCCTAAGAGAGTCCTCATTTCATATAATCCTTACTTTCCAGGTTAGCTCATTTACTAAATGTGTAATTATTATTTTAACTTTGTATCTCTGCATATCTATTCTTTGAGATAACTTCTCAAGTCAGAATCAAATCATTTGAACTTATTTCTCATCTGAAAAATAGTTAACTGAGCTACAGAAAATTCCTAGTCAAAGGTAGAAAGCAAGGCATCAGACAAGGAGTTAGTTAAAGGAACTAAATTCAAATCAATTTACTAGTTGAAAACTTCTCTAAATCAGTATTTGATCCTCATGATTCTTAATCAAGAAGCCAGTTTGTAATTAATGGACAATGAAACATACCTAATGTGCATTAGGGACTCAATGAAAAAGTCTAAAACTATATTTTCTTTGCGAATTTCAGAGTCTTCATCATAAGCCAGAGGTAGATAAAGTCTGAGAACTTACTCTGTACCCAGATTCTGAACTAGAGATAAAATTCAAACCAGGTCTGCCTGACTGTACTACATGTACTCCCAATGTCTAGGTTATACTGACTCTTTTTCAAAGAGAAACAGGGCCAATAATGCTAAAATACACCCCACCACAGACATAATGATCAAGATCATCATATTAGGTCTGCTCTGAATGTCAGAAAATAAAAAAAGCATCACAGAAGTAGAAACTAGCATTCCAGCTACATGGCCATCTGCCTCACCCAGCCTCCCATGTTTTTCTTGCTTTGGAAATAACCACCTTTCATGCATCAGCGTTTGGGCATTTTCCCAACTGTCAAACTTTACCTTACCATTTCCATTCTCACAACCCAGGTAATCACTTCTTTCACCTTTCTTGGACCATTCCCTTTACTTGGACAGCATGGTCTCATTCCAGACATCTCTGCCCAGTAGCAACTGTATAGTCATTTGGTTACCACTGTCATTGGAGGGAAGAAAATAGCTCTTGGGGCCAAGGTCTAACATGACAATTTATGGTTATACTAATGGATTCATCCTGCCATCTGCTGGGATGGACCTCATATAAATGAGCAAATAAGCAAATGGCATCCATGTGCTAGCCATTTTGTTCCCATGTTGTGGTTGACTTATGTAATTGACAGTGGATGCTCTCATTAGAAGCTTTAGTACCTCAGAGTGATATTGGCTTGCCTGGGAAAAAGTTGCTGGACATTAGCTGGTTGTACAAATTAGCTATATCCTTACTGATTTAAATTCAACAAATATTCACTAAGCATCTACTGTGTGTAAGGTTCTGGGATATATATTTAATGAGGTTCCCCCCATCCCGAAATCCTACTGAAGATTAAAAGTGTGGTCTCTGGGTGAATATAACTGGTATTAAAATCTCTGCTCACAAATTATCAGCAATATGACCTGAGACAAATTATTTACTCCCTTTAAGCTTAGGTTTCTTCATTTGTAAAATGGGGGAAATAGCATCTAGTCGTTTTGAGGACTTCATGTACATAAAATGTCTAGCAAAATAACTCACACATAATAAGTGCTCAGATAATAATTATATTTGTTATTAGACAATACAGCCATGCCTTGGTATCAATGAGTGATTGGTTTCACCACCCTTGAGGACATCAAAATCTGCAGATGCTCAAATCCAATAGTGGAGTATTTACATATAACCGTTGTACATCACCCCATATACTTAAAAGCAGCTCTAGATTATTTATGATGCCTAATAAAATATAAATGCTGTGTAAATAGCTGTTAAATTGTATTGTTTTTAATCTATATTTTTTCACTGTTGTGTACTAAAATTTTTTTCCTATTTTCAGTCTGTGATTGCTTGAATGCAGAACCTCCAGATATGAAGAGCCAACTGTATTATGCTCATTTTACTTTTTAAGAGATGAAGAAACTGATACTTGGGGAAGTGAAAGGGACTGTGAAGATCTGGCCTAGGGTCTTGGCTTTGCCTCTTTCTAGCTGGGTGTGCTTGAACGAATCACCAAAACCTCTATGGATCTCAATTACATCCTTGTTAGACCTTGCTTGGTACATAATAGACACTCAATAAATACTTGGTGAATGAATAATAGAAATTGCAACACCTAGCTGAGTTCTCAGGTTCCTTTCTAGTTCTAATGGGCCATGTTATCATATCTCATTATATGCATTCTTGTATTGCAGGAGTACCTATCCTAGTCATGAGAGAAGATAACTTTTTGGGTCTTTGATTTGTTTATTATTTTCAATTTTCATCAAAGACTTGTTCCTCATGGAGGTTTATTATTTTAGTTTTTACTTTTGAAAGAAAGCTATTAATTTAAGAAAACGGTAAGTGTGAAGCCCATATTAATTAATATGAGTTAAAATTATGCATGGTTCAACAAACACTATCATACAATTTGCAGATAAATTAAGCAGAAATAAAAGCTAGTGGGAGTACTATATACTCTGAAACCATACGTATACATTACAAAATCATGTTTTCCTTGTAATTAATATCAAGGTTTGTCTCCTTGGGTACTCAAAATCTAGGGAAGAGGCAGAGCTACTAGGCCCTAAGGTAGAGCAAATATGTATTAGTTAATAATTTTCCTTTCTCTTTCCTCTCCCTAGATATTTTTTCAAGAGTTCCTTGTGGAAGTACCTGAGTTCTATGGTGGATTACAAAAATGGGCACAATACTTTGCTCCACCTGTCATCGAGAGGTGAGGTCTATTTTTCCATCATTTGAATCTGTTCTGGCCTTATGACTTGCTTTGATCAATAGAATGTATTAGAAGTGACAGTGTGCAAATTTCAAACTAGATCTCAAGAGGGCTTTGTAGCTTTCATGCTTGATGTTCTTGGCACTTTGCCATTATGTGAATAAGTCCAGGCTAGTTGCTTTGGGATAAGAGACTATGCAGAGCAAAGACAAGCTGTTGAATCTGCGACAGCCCTATGCCAACCAGCTCCCAGCCATGTTAAGTGAGCACCACTAAGACCAGCAGATGAACTTTCCAGCTGAGCCCGGCCCAAATTGCCAATTCACAGAATTATGGGTTAAAAAATGCCTTGTTTCAAGCCACTAGGTGGGGATGATATATTACACAGTGGAAGATAACTGATAGAAGGTCAAATCTAACAATATTTTAACTAAGCATGATCACTTATAGGCTTTTGTGTTAACTGGCATGGTTTCTTTCATTTGGTATATCATATATGCAGAATATACCCATATAATTTATCTTCCAAACCAATGTGCTTTGAGAATAAACTGGGACTGTCCTGGGTAAAATGGGATGTATGCTCACCTTACATGTGCAATAGCTTATTGATGGTTATCTCTTTATGCTTTCCTTAATCACAGAATGTCATGGCTGGCAGGGACTCTAGAGACCTTCCAACCCTTGATTCACAGAGGGGAAAAATGGGGTCCAGGGTTGAGAAGTGTTTTTCCCAATGTTGTACAGCTCATCAGTTGTGGGGGAAAACCCTTCACTGTCAATGTGGTAGAATGAAAATGCTCTGGAGTCAAGAGACTTGGGTTCAAGTCCAGCTTCTCTTGCACAGCTGTACAATCTTGCTCTGTGGTTATATGTGGCCATGCCATACAAAGGAAACCATGCCTTGTTTCCTTTACTAAACTTAGAGCTCCTTAACCATAGAAATAGTGAATTTTGTACATTTTTTTTTTGAGACAGAGTCTTGCTGTGTTGCCCAGGCTGGAATGCAGCAGTTGCATTTGGCTCACTGCAACCTCTATCTCCCAGGTTCAAGCAATTCTCCTGCCTCAGCCTCCCAAGTAGCTGGGATTATAAGTGCCTGCCACCACACTTGGCTAATTTTTGTATTTTTTTTTTTTCCATAGAGATGGGGTTTCACCATGTTGGCCAGGCTGGTCTTGAACTCTTGAACTTGTGATCCACCAGCATCAGCCTTCCAAAGTGCTGGGATTACAGGTGTGGGCCACCACGCCGGCCAATTCTGTGTCTTTAGATCTCTTAAACACTAGCTGAGACCCAGTGTTCGGCACATAATAGGTGCTCGATACATATTTATGAAGGAAGTTGAAAAAAGTGTCCGTCATGAGAGTCTTTTATTTCTGATTGGAACAGCATAGAGTATACTCAGAAAAAGAAAAGAAATCCAGTCCATTCCAGGGTTGGCACTTGGGGGAGCAATGAAGGAAATCCCCATGGGCTACCCTGCCCACACTGCAGGGGCCAGCTTCCAAAGGGGGACTGCACGGGGAGAAGGACACTGTGGACAGCCTGTTTTCTTGCTCTGTGCCTTTAGGGATTGTAGCACCAGCCAGAGCAGTTGTCCTGACCCAGTAACGACTGCCTTGACTGACTTTTGTTGGTTTTCCAAAAGTTACCAGTTAGGAAGCTGGGAGCTTTTGATCTTCTCTAACAGCTTCTTTGACCTTTCACCTCGAATTACCAAGAGGATGAACACTTTGCCAGCCCTTTCTCTGAGAGTTCCTCCTAGCCCTGAGAGCCAAGGGCCTTGACTTCCTGGCATCTTCCTCCCATTCCTGCACATCTTCCTGACTGCCTCAATGGTTGTGTGCAAACATCCTCTCATCAGCCAATTGGCCCCTCTGCTGGGGGCCACACCTCATGAGGCCCTTTTTGGGAATTTAGAAAACTTTATCTGTCACTCCCTGATTTTCTTCCCTAGGGCCAAACAAAAGCATTGCACTAAACAGCAGAGCAATGGGGGAAAGCGGGGGCGGGAGAGAAAGCAAGCGTATCTCAGAAATGTCAATGTGGTGTGAGCCAAGAAAAATCAAACACATTCAACTGTTTGTTTGCTCGTGGGTTTTCAGGAAGGGACAGGCCTTTGCATAGTGCAGATGCTCTACAATAGCATCTTGAATAAAGAAACCTAGATATTGCTTTAAGTGAGCCACACCTGTGTCATGCATCTTTTACCAGGAACCCTCTCCTGTTGGGAGTCCCTACAAGAAGTAGTCCTTGGTTGTTGCCTACTTGACAAGACCTGGCTCTCCACTAGGCTGCATTATTTAAGGGCCAGGTAAAGGGGATGGGGTTTTTCTTCTTTTTCAAATGAGGGAGCTCTTGGAGACTTAAGATACATTATACTGGAAGTTATCAAAATATTCTATTCCAAGTGCTTTTAGAATTTTTTTTTTCAGTTTTCTACCTCTGGCATCATTAAAATATGATGAGAAGGCCAAGCAATGTGGACACATAGACCTGGGTCTGGGTCTCAGTCTTACCTGCTGTGAAATGGCCAAGTATAAATTAGTTAGCTTCCTTGTGCCTAAGTTTCTTTCTACTTACGCTAGTAATATTACAGATTCCTACCCTAGATGTTTGCTGAAGTTCCACAGTATAGTTTACTGTGGGCCAATAACTCAAGGCCCTGGGCTCTCAGTGTTGGAAAAGACTTTCAGAATAAATGCTGGCAAAATGTTCATCCTTTTGACAATCTGAGTTGAAAGATCAAGAAGGTATTAGAGAAGATCAAAGTCTCCTGACTGGCAACTGCTGGCAAATCAACAGGAATCAATCAAGGCAGTTGTTACCTGGGTTACAACAACCACCCTGGCTGATGCACAAAACACGAAAATGGAGCTGTCCTGATGCTCTCCTCCCTGTGCAGTCCCCCTTTGAGAGCCAGCCCCTGCAGTGTGGGCAGGGTAGCCAGGGGGCTTTCTCTCATTGCTCCAAGTGCCAGCCATGGGATAGACTGGATTTCCGAGTATACTGTGTGCTGCTGTTCTATGCAGAAGTGAGAATGTCACAAGGAACATTTAGTGCAGAATCTGATGCATATTAGGTATACAGTTTTGTTGAATGAATTTGTGTGTGGTGCTATACTAAGAGGTAGAGCTGCTTTTCCTTCTTTCTCATTAGTTTTTTTTTTTTTTAACCTCTGGGGCAATGGCCCAAGGATTCACTTCAACAACAGTGGGTGGGGGTATTCTCTTGATTTGGTCTATACTCAGATTGTACTTTGCTGATGTTGTGTTCGGAGCACCCAGTATATAACAGTAGATAATAAAATCAATTAAAGTAATGATAGTAACGTAAGAGAGAGAACATCAGACATGTAGGCATTTATACTATATAAATGCATCTCTTTAAATTATTTTTTGAATTGAGTGATAATGTTCATAGTCAAGAGAATATGTAAGAAAAAGTGAGTAGCCTTCCTGCTTCAGACCTTCAGTGGTCTTTCTCAGAGACGATCACTGTGGGGTTTTAAAACATGGTTGCAAATTCTTTGACACTCTTCCCATCAGGAGAGTGACATGCTATATGACACTGATCTATTCTAGGTAAACTTTTTGTTTCCTCCCCCTTTAATCAGGACACACTTACGATTGCTTTGGTCAGTCAGGTAGAGCAGAAGTAAGTCTCTGTAACTTCTGGGATGGGATCATCACAGACCATGTAGCTTCTGTCTTCTGTCACTGCAACATTCACTTTTGGAGTCCTGACTGACCTCTTATGTAAAACATTTCACTATTCTGAGGCTACCATGCTGTGAGGAAGCCCAAGTCACATGAAGAGGCCATGTTTAGGCATTCCAGTAGACAGTCCCAGCTGAGCCCAGCTTTTGAATCATTTCTGCCCAGGTGCCAGAAACAGCAAAGAATCCTCCAGATGACTGTGACCCCAAGACAAGATACAAGTAACCCTTCAAGTCTTCCTGCTTCAGGCCACAGACATTATGGAGCAGAGACAAACCTTCCACAATGTGCCCTATTTGAATTCCTGATTGACAGGATCGAAGGGCAGACTAAAATGGTGGTTGTCTCACACCAGTAAGTGTTGGGGTAGTTTGTTACACAGATTTAATAATCTGAACAATCAATCACCATAACTGTGTGATTACTCAGAGAAATTTGTATCTTATATACACTTTCTCCTTTTCCTTAAAGAAATTTTTTTGAGTTACATAATAGTTGTACCTATTTATGGGGTACATGTGAAATTTTTATACAAATGTACTTCCTTTTTCCTTTCAACACAAATTGAAGCAGATGCACCCTGTTATGTACCATACTTTTTACAAGGAAACTATTTTAAAAATGCTTTACTTACAGCTTTGCGAACGTCAGGTAAGGTAATCCAGAGAGGAAACACTATGGGGAAAACAATCAGAAATGTGATTTGCTTGCGGGTTTCAGAAGGCCAGGCAAGGCTGAGAGGCTGGTCCTCCTCATCGTCAGCTGTCTCTGTGGTCTGTGGTAGAAAAAGGTACAATTAGACAAACAAATATATATATATATATATATATATATATATATATATATATATATATATATATATATACAGTCACAACAGTAGGAGCACAGAGCAAAAGCGGAAGTTCCATGTCTTAACAGGAGTTTTCCAGACTCCATCCAGTAGCTTCATACATAGCTTTTTGAGGTTTGTAAGAAACAGTAATAGTCTAAGTCCTAGGAACAAGCCCTAGGAACACTGCCAATTCATAAGCATGTAAGAATTTTCTTTTCTCTCCTTGAACACTCATCAGCTTCTCATGTTCATCAACTGATTATTCCACTGGAGTGGGCTACAACTACCATTCACTACCTTCTTATGAGAAACTGTATGTGGAGGAGAAGACTTGATGACCACCGTCTCCCCATCTTCCCATTTCCTTGAAGACAGAGTCACAAGATTCAGATTCCTTGGGAAGGAGAGGACTGATAACAATATTTCTTTCTCTCTTTGTTTTTTAGAACACTAATTTCCATCAGGCAAATGAAAGTAACCACAGAAACAATTCAGTAATACTACTAAGAGAGGTTAACTTCCCACTGGCCTTGGAAGAGTCAAGCACATCGATTTTGTGTAGTTGTGAGTTTTTTTTTCTTTCATTGATATTTTACACATTTATGGGGTACATGTTTTTTTTCCATGCATTGAAGGTGTAATGATCAAGTCGGGGTATTTGGGGTCTCCATCACCTTGAGTGTTTACCATTTCTACGTGTGGTAACGTTCCAAGCCTTCTCTTCTAGTTACTTTGAAATATACAGTGTGTTTTTGCTAGCCATAGTCACCTTAGTCTCCCATGAAACATTAGAATTGATTTCTTCAATCTAACTAAGTTTGTATCCATTGACCAACCTCTCTTCATTTCTCCCTCTCACTCCCACACCCTTCTCATGTTGTGAGTTTTTCACCTGCTTAACCACAGATGAATTCTAAACCATTGTACTTGTAGCCAAAGGTGACTTATGCAAACATATGCCTCAGTCCTCAGAAACAGCAGGCAGAAGTCGAGCAAGACACTGAACCTGCACAGGGTGTCAGAGCCAGGGAACAAACTTCAGAGTTTCTGACTTGGCAGCCCATGGCCAGCGTTTTATTTGTCAGTCCCTGAAGTCAGCAGCTTCTGAAGTCAGAGCTGGAAGAGACGGAGGGAGGATCTGGCCCCAGCAGGGTGACCATTAGCCTGTCAGATGGGCCCTCAGCACTTCTAAAACAGCACTGTAGACATCATCAATCACTCGCTTCCCTGCTTGTTTAAAAAATGAAAGTGCAGCAGTGGACCACGCATCAGATCTAAAAATATCAACAGGAACTTTTCCACTGATGCTTCCTTTTGAGATCATATAAATAACTTTAGAAAGCTTATTCCTGGGGCTCTTGCTTCCAGCACCACACACTTTCCAAACAGTAACAGCACCCCACTCCAGCGCCTGTGCCCCTGAAGAGGTGGCAGGTGTGGCAGGCTTAGGTCAGCTGGCCTCCAGGAGAGGTCAGTACTGGACGAGAGGCCGGGCTCGCAGCAGTGCTATGTCATATTTATCTGGCAAACCTGAGGTCCTGTCAAAAGTATGTGTAGTGGTTTATACAAACTCTTCAACTCTCTTTAGGAGTTAAAATTTGAAATAAATAATAAAAAGGGATAACAAGCCATATTGAAAAAGGTTGGTAACAACAGGTTCTTCTGCTTTGGGTATATGTCCTTGGCAGTGGGTAAAAGAATTTGTAAACAGCAAATATGAGGAAATTAAGGGGATTAGCTATAATAATAAGGCAGAAACAGGAAGCTGGCAGTTTATTTTGGTCCCCTGGATCCTTATTAAATGCACACCTTACACTTCCTATTTCTTTACTATGAAATTCTCATGTCACTCTGTCCATTGCTTTCTTGATTCCATCCTCAGGGCTCCCATCTTTGATGGAAGCTTGGTGTGCTGGCTTTGGTCCCTCTTCTATGCCACCTCCTCTCTCCCTTATGGATGTAGCAGGTGTAGAGAATATTATTCCCTATTGGGCTCACCAGCCTCCCAAGGTGTCACCTGGCTATGTGAATAATCTCTGTGCCACAGGGCCAATGTAGATTAAGGAGACAGGTATATTTTCCTATCTGTTCCCTCTGAGATATGATCATTCTTATTTAACCCAAATGAATCACTTTCCCCTTCCCATCTGGCAGATGCCCCAGAAATGGGCATGGGAGCCCTGGGATATTGCCTCATTCTTAATAAATACTCCATCTCACATGAGAGAGAGGATTTTTTTTTTTTTTTCCAGCAGAGGGTCAGTCAACTTGCCTGAAGACCCATCAAGCTGATAAGTTCATTAAGGTTCCTCCCCCTTCTGGCACTGATGCCTCCCCCAGCTCTGTTCATCACTACTATCCACAATCTAGCAACTTATCTCTCAACTTCAAGCTAACCTTTTTCTGAGAAAAAAACAAAAGCAACTCTTCATGATTCATATCATTTTAATGACACCAACAGATGGTGACATTTCATCAATAACCCTTCTGCTTATAACCTATGGATTAGCTCCTTTCTCCATCTGCCAAAGTCACCAGGCAGGCATTGCCACTAGCAAACAGCAGAAAATAATTGTCTGTTTAGATGCATAAGCTCTAAACACACTAGTGTCCAATGCAAACAATTAGCTATATTGTACAGCTTCTAATGCGGCATTGGAGGTAGCTGTTGCTAGGGCAGAAATGGACTAGGAGAAGAGACTCTCTCAGACTGTGCCAATAGGGCTCTCCCTGGAAACTTCACAGCCTCTTGGAAGCCAAGTCCTGCTCTAGGGAAGAACAGCAGCCCAGAATCCTGGGGTGGATTTGAGAGGTGCCCCAGGAACAAGGCTGTCAGTATACTTTAGGTGAAATTCTCTTTGCCAAGTAAAGTCTCACTCTGGCTCAATGGGAGACAGCTTGCAAGCTGGTTTGAAAAGTGGAAGAAAAAAAATTCTGTTCCAAGTTTGAGGCTCATTTTATCTTTGTCCAAACTGGATGCTCCAGGGGAGAGGCCACTGAGGTGAGGACAGTGATTTTCCAACTTTTGCTAGAGTTGCGGTACACTGGCTTTGACCCTGTGACAACTCGCCCTTACCTCCTAAAACTTCTGCAGAGAGTCCACAGAAAACAAAACGAAGCACAATGCTTCAGAAAGGAGTCAAAAGGCTTTTCATATAAGGGCTTAAAATAGCTTGATATCTGCTGGGGTCTCTGTAGAAGCCCTAGAATCGTGCAAAGCTTTAAGGCCTTGTAATCTTTGATATGGAAAATCTGACACAAAACATATGACTTGAAGTTCCCATATGGTGGGTGGTGGTGTGTTAGTTGTCAGAACTTAAAAGAATTAGTGCAGCATGCTGGGCAGAGTAGGTGGTAGAGAATCAGAAATCCTGAGTTCCATTTTTTTGCTCAGGCCCATGATGCCTTGGGGAGTCAACACCATTGCCTGCAAGCAGTCACTGAGCACCTACAGGTATAAAGCACTGCATTCAATTCGAGGAGTCTTGGATTTAAAAGGTGAGCCAGAACAGAAGATTCCAAAGAATGATATTTATCCAGTTACAGGGATGCCGGCAGGTTATGTGGTAAGAGACGACTGCTTGTCTTCACATATCTATTCTGCCTATTACAGACTGAATTGTGTTCCCCCCAGCCACGCCCCTTCCTTCTCTCTCCCCACCAAAAATTCATATATCGAAGCTGCAACCCCTGCTACTACTTCAGAATGCGACTAATTCAGAGATAGGATCTTTAAATTAAAACAAGGCCACTAGGGTGGGTCCTAATTGAATCTGCCTGGTATTCTTAGAAGAGAAGATTAGGACACCAGGAGAGACAGGAGGGGTTCCTGTGCACTGAGGGAAGGCCACATGAAGATGAAGACGGCACAATGGCGACATCGGCAAGCCAAGGAGAGAGGCCTGCAAGGACACCAGCCCTGCCAAACTGCGGAGCTTGGACTTCCAGCCTCCAGAACTGCGATAAAGTAAGTTTCAATAAGGTAACTTTTAATAAACAAAAAGCAATACAATGTAGCAACTATTTACACAGAATTTACACTGCATTAGTCACTCTAATCAATCTAGAGATGATTAAAAGGACACGGGAGGGTATATGTGTGTTACATGCAAATTATACCCCATTTTATATCAGGGCCTTGAGCATTCATGGATTTTTGGGATCCAAAGGGATCCCCATGGATACCAAGGGATGACAGTACTGCATTTATGCTTTAATAAACAGAAAGCTTGCCTTTACCTAGGCCTGGAATAAAGACTCTAGTTTTCAGCCTTTTCCTTGGCAAGGTGTGGCCATGTGATTAAGTTCTGGCCAAAGGATGTATTGGAAGTGTGCCCCACAACTTCCTGGATCTATCTTTAAAGGGCGGGGATATGTCCTTGCTCCCTCCTTCCTGCTGGCTGGAGGGGACTTTGGACCAGAGCTGAAGATATTTTTGGGCCATGGGGTGGAGGAACAAGGCTCTGAGTTTCTGACACCCATCAAGGGCTACTTGAGCCCTGGACTGCCTATACGAACTTGAGAGACAATGCCAAACTGATGACTGATTGCAATGCTTCCAGACAGTGGCATCCACAAGCTATGACTTCATTTGCTGAGCAGCCTGGCCACTCTACAAATTACACAGGAAGCAGGAATCTGGTCTCTTTACATCTTAGTAATGCAGGTCAGGGGATCCCATGTTAACACTAGACAGGATGTCAAAATGCAGGACTGAAACTGGTTTTCTCGCTTTTTACAGGAAGTTCTGCACAAGTCATGAACCCACTTCACATCACGATATGTTCTTTCCCACAAGGATGATAAAAAGAGCACTCTCAAAAAATTCTATCTTCTTCAAGCCACTGTTATTTTGAGTTTTTGGTTCTTTACAGTGCAAGTTTATCCTAACTGATCTACAGTTCTCTTTATGAGGACTCAAGGGAGAAACAGCTCTAACATCTCAGCATTAAGAAAAGTCAGACCTCTTCTGAGAAACTAAAAAGTCTTAGAGGCGAGGGGAAGATCCAAGATGGCCATTTAGGAACAGCTCAGGATTGCAGCTCTCAGTGAAAGCGCAGAGGGTGAGTGGATGCTGCATTTCCAGATGGATTTTTATTGCCCACAGACCAGGAGATTCCCAGGCGGAGGAGCCCCACGGTTCGCCAGCGTGGCTGTTTTGGCCTGCATGGCTGCTTTGCCAGCGCAGCGGTTCTCTGTACAAAATACACTGTTCCAGGTGCCCTTTTGGCTGGCGATTGGAGCCCCGGGAAGTTGCCCATTCATCTGATTAAAAAGGGGACTGAACAGGGAGCCAGGTCAGGAGATTCCTGGGTTAAAAAAAAAAGCGCCATGAATCTCAGCACTGCTGTTTAAGCCAGCACAGTGAGTCACCACAGGGGAAATCACACAGATCCCGGCACCTTTTCAACAGGCAACTGGACCACCTGGGAGAGAGTTGACTGTTCAATGAAAAAAAAAAAAAAAAAGGCTCTGAGGCAGGGAGCCAGGTGATCAGGCTCGGCTGGTCCCACCCCCACAAAAGAACAGCAATTGGAAACTCTCTGGATTGAGAGTTTTACAGCAAGCACAGCTGAACCGGGGACAGTCCAGCTCTGTGGGGGAGGGGCATCTGCCATTACTGAGGCAGCCCGCCATTGCTGAGGCAACCCGCCATTACAGAGAGAATCCACCATTACAGAGGTGGGCCACCATTGCCGAGGCAGTTTTAACTACACCCATATAAACAGGACTGCAGGGAAGATCACACGGCAGCTGGGCGGAGCCCACAGCAGCTCAGCAAAGCCTCTGCAGGCAGACAGGGACTAGGCTGCCTCCTTGCTGGGCAGGGCAGCCCTGAAAAAAAGGCAGCAGCACAATGGAAACTCATAAATAAAGCCCTAACTCCCTGGGACAGAGCACCTGGGAACAAAAAGCAGTTCATGAGTTCTGCTGCAGCAGAGCTAAACGTACCTGCCAGCAGCTCTGAATGAACAATGCAGCTCACAGCTCAGCACTTGAGCTCCTATAAAGGACAGACTGTCTCCTCAAGCAGCTCCTTGACCCCTGTATATCCAAAGAGTCACCTCATAAAGAAGAGATCAGACTGACATCTGGCGGGTATCCTTCGGGGACGAAGATAGCAGAAGAAGAAACTGGTAGCAACCCTTACTGTTCTTCAGCTGCTGCAGGTGAATCCCCAGGCAAGCAGGGCCTGGAGTGGACCTCAGCAGTCCTATAGCAGAGGGGCCAGACTGTTAGAAGGAAAACTAAGAAACAGAAATAACTTCATCATCAACAAACAGAACGTTTACTCAGAGACCCAATCTGAAAGTCAGCAACTACAAAGACGACAGGTGGATAAATCCATAAAGATGGGAAGAAACCAGTGCAAAAGGGATGAAAACACCCGAAACCAGAACACCTCTCCTCCTACAAGGGATCACAACTCACCAGCAAGGGAACAAGTCTGGATGGAGAATGAGTGTGATGAAATGACAGAATGAGACTTCAGAAGGTGGGTAATAAGAAACTTCTGTGAGCTAAAAGAACATGTTCTAACCCAATGCAAAGAAACTAAGAACCTTGAAAAAAGATTTGATGAAATACTAATGAGAATGGACAACTTAGAAAGGAATATAAGTAAATTGATGGAGCTGAAAAACACAACACGAGAACTTCGCAAAGCATGCACAAGTTTTTTTTTTTTTAATTGCATTTTAGGTTTTGGGGTACATGTGAAGAACATGCAAGATTGTTCCATACTTACACACACGGCAGTGTGGTTTGCTGCCTTCCTTCCCCTCACCCGTATCTGTCATTTCTCCCCATACTATCTCTTCTCACCTCCACACCCCCGTCCCTCCCCCATTTCCCCCCAATGGACCCCAGTGTGTAGTGTTCCCCTCCCTGTGTCCACGTATTCTCATTGTTCAACACCCACCTATGAGTGAGAACATGTGGTGTTTGATTTTCTGCTCTTGTGTCAGTTTGCTGAGAATGATGGTTTCCAGGTTCATCCATGTCCCTACAAAGGATATGAACTAGTCGTTTTCGATGGCTGCGTAATATTCCATGGTGTATATATGCCACGTTTTCCCTGTCCAGTCTATCATCGTTGGGCATTTGGGTTGGTTCCAGGTCTTTGCTATTGTAAACAGTGCTGCAATGAACATTCGTGTGCATGTGTCCTTATAGTAGAATGATTTATAATCCTTTGGATATGTACCCAGTAATGGGATTGCTGGGTCAAATGGGATTTCTATATTTAGGTCACTGAGGAATTGCCACACTGTCTTCCACAATGGTTGAATTAATTTACATTCCCACCAACAGTGTAAAAGTGTTCCTATTTCTCCACATCCTCTCCAGCATCTGTTGTCTCCAGATTTTTTAATGATCACCATTCTAACTGGTGTGAGATGGTATCTCAATGTAGTTTTGATTTGCATTTCTCTAATGACAGTGATAATGAGCATTTTTTCATGTGTTTGTTGGCCTCCTGTATGTCTTCTTTTGTAAAGTGTCTGTTCATATCCTTTGCCCACTTTTGAATGGGCTTCTTTGTTTTTTCCTTGTAGATCTGTTTTAGTTCTTTGTGTCTGTTCATATCCTTCGCCCACTTTTGAATGGGCTTGTTTTTTTCTTTTAGATCTATTTTAATTCTTTGTAAATTCTGGATATCAGCCCCTTGTCAGATGGGTAAATTGAAAAATTTTTTCCCATTCTGTTGGTTGCCGATTCACTCTAATGACTGTTTCTTTTGCCATGCAGAAGTTGTGGAGTTTGATTAGGTCCCATTTGTCTATTTTGGCTTTTGTTGCCATTACTTTTGGCGTTTCGGTCATGAAGTCCTTGCGTACGCCTATGTCCTGAATGGTTTTGCCTAGATTTTCTTATAGGGTTTTTATGGTGTTAGGTCTGATGTTTAAGTCTTTAATCCATCTGGAGTTAATTTTGATGTAAGGTGTCATGAAGGGGTCCTGTTTCTGCTTTCTGCACATGGCTAGCCAGTTTTCCAACACCATTTATTAAGCAGGGAATCCTTTCCCCATTGCTTGTTTTTGTCAGGTTTGTCAAAAATCAGATGGTTGTAGATATGTTGTATTTCCTCTGAGGCCTCTGTTCTGTTCCATTGATCTATATCTCTGTTTTGGTACCAGTACCCTGCTGTTTTGATTACTGTAGCCTTGTAGTATAGTTTGAAGTCCGGTAGTGTGATGCCTCCTGCTTTGTTCATTTTGCTTAGAATTGACTTGGCTATGCGGGCTCTCTTTTGGTTCCATATGAAGGTTAAGGTGTTTTTTTCCAGTTCTGTGAAGAAGGTCATTGGTAGCTTGATGGGAATAGCATTGAATTTGTAAATTACTTTGGGCAGTATGGCCATTTTCACGATGTTGATTCTTCCTAACCATGAACGTGGAATGTTTCTCCATCTGTTTGTGTCCTCTCTTATTTCATTGAGCAGCGGTTTGTAGTTCTCCTTGAAGAGGACCTTTACATTCCTTGTTAGTTGTATTCCTAGTTATTTTATTCTCTTTGTAGCAATTGTGAATGTCAGTTCATTCTTGATTTGGCTCTCTTTAATTCTGTTATTGGTGTATAGGAATGCTTGTGATTTTTGCACACTGATTTTGTATCCTGAGACTTTGCTGAAGTTGCTTATCAGTTTCAGGAGATTTGGGGCGGAGACGATGGGGTCCTCTAGATATACAATCATGTCATCTGCAAATAGAGACAATTTGATTTCCTCCTTTACTATTTGAATACTCTTTATTTCTTTTTCTTGCCTGATCGCTCTGGCTAGAACTTCCAGTACTCTATTGAATAGGAGTGGTGAGAGAAGGCATCCTTCTCTAGTGCCAGATTTCAAAGGGAATGCTTCCAGTGTTTGCCCATTCACTATGATATTGGCTGTTGATTTGTCTTAAATAGCTTTTAGTATTTTGAGATATGTTCCATCAATACCTAGTTTATTGAGGATTTTTAGCTAAAGAGCTGTTGAATTTTGTCAAAGGCCTTCTCTGCATCAATTGAGATAATCATGTGGTTTTGTCTTTGGTTCTGTTTATGTGGTGAATTATGTTTATGGACTTGCGTATGTTGAACCAGCCTTGCATCCCTGGGATGAAGCCTACTTGATCATGGTGGATAAGCTTTTTGATGTGTTATTGCAATCCACTTGCCAGTATTTTATTGAAGATTTTTGCATCTATGTTCATCATGGATATTGGCCTGAAGTTTTCTTTTCTTGTTGAGTCTCTGCTGGGTTTTGGTATCAGAATGATGTTGGTCTCATAAAATGATTTGGGAATGATTCCTTCTTTTTGGATTGTCTGAAATAGTTTCAGAAGGAATGGTACCAGCTCCTCTTTGTATGTCTGGTAGAAATCGGCTGTGAACCCATCTGGACCTGGGCTTTTTTGGGTGGTAGGCTCTTAATTGCTGCCTCAACTTCAGACCTTGTTATTGGTCTATTCAGGGTTTCAACTTCTTCCTGGTTTAGGCTTAGGAGGATGCAGGTGTCCAGGCATTTATCCATTTCTTCCAGGTTTACTGGTTTATGTGCATAGAGTTGTTTATAATAATCTCTGATGATGGTTTGGATTTTGGTGGAATCTGTGGTGATATCCCCTTTATCATTTTTTATAGCATCAATTTGGTTATTCTCTCTTTTCTTTTTTATTAATCTGGCTAGTGGTCTGTCTATTTAGTTGATCTTTTAAAAAAACCAGCTCCTGCATTTACTAATTTTTTGAAGAGTTTTCTGTGTCTCTATTTCCTTCAGTTCTGCTCTGATCTTAGTTATTTCCTGTCTTCTGCTAGGTTTTGAGTTTTTTTGATCTTGCTCCTCTAGCTCTTTCAATTTTGATGATAGGGTGTCAATTTTAGATCTCTCCTTTCTTCTCATGTGGGCACTCATTGCTATATATTTTCTTCTACAGACTGCTTTAAATGTGTCCCTGAGATTCTGGTATGTTGTGTCTTCATGCTCATTGGTTTCAAAGAGCATCTTTATTTCTGCCTTCATTTCATTGTTTATCCAGTCAACATTCAAGAGCAAGTTGTTCAGTTTCCATGAAGCTGTGCGGTTCTGAGTTAGTTTCTGCATTCTGAGTTCTAGCTCGATTGCACTGTGGTCTGAGAGACTGTTATTATTTCCGTTCTTTTGCATTTGCTGAGGAGTGGTATATTGCCAATTCTGTGGTCAATTTTAGAGTAGGTGTGATGTGGTGCTGAGAAGAATGTATATTCTGTGGATTTGGGGTGGAGAGTTCTGTAAATGTCTATTAGGTTTGCTTGTTCCAGGTCTGAGTTCAGGTCCTGGATATCCTTGTTGATTTTCTGTCTGGTTGATCTGTCTAATATTGACAATGGGGTGTTAAAGTCTCCCACTATTATTTTGTGGGAGTCTAAGCCTCTTTGTAAGTCATTAAGAACTTGCCTTATGTATCTGGGTGCTCCTGTATTGGGTGCATATATATTTAGGATCATTAGCTCTTCTTGTTGCCGTGATCTTTTTACCATTATGTAATGTCCTTCTTTGTCTCTTTTGATCTTTGTTGCTTTAAAGTCTATTTTACCAGAGATGAGAATTGCAACTCCTGCTTTTTTTTGCTCTCCATTTGCTTGGTAGATCTTCCTCCATCCCTTTATTTTGAGCCTTTGTGTATCCTTGCATGTAAGATGGGTTTCCTGGATACAGCATACTGATGGGTTTTGGCTTTTTATCCAATTTGTCAGTCTGTGTCTTTTGATTGGGGCATTTAGTCCATTTACATTTAGGGATAGTATTGTTAATGTGTGAATTTGATACTGTCATTTTGATGCTACCTGGCTGTTTTGTTGGTTAGTTGATGCAGATTCTTGATTGTGTTGATGCTCTTTTACCATTTGGTATGTTTTTGGAGTGGCTGGTACTGGTTGTTCCTTTATATGTGTAGAGCCTCTTTCAGGAGTTCTTGTAGAGCACCTTTGGTGGTGATGAAATCTCTGAGTACTTGCTTGTTCACAAAGGATTTTATTTTTCCTTCACTTATGAAGCTTAGTTTGGCTGGATAGGAGATCCTGGGTTGAAAGTTCTTTTCTTTAAGGATGTTGAATATTGGCCCCCAATCTCTTCTGGCTTGTAGGGTTTCTGCTGAGAGATCTGCTGTGAGTCTAATGGGCTTCCCTTTGTGGGTAACCTGGCCTTTCTCTCTGGCTGCCCTTAGCATTTTCTCTTTCATTTCAACCCTGGTGAATCTGATGATTATGTGCCTTGGGGTTGCTCTTCTTGAGGAATACCTTTGTGGTGTTCTCTGTATTTCCTGGATTTGAATATTGGCCTGCCTTGCTAGGTTTGGGAAGTTTTCCTGGATAATATCTGAAGAGTATTTTCCAGCTTGGATTCATTCTCTTCATAACATTCAGGTACACCTATCAAACGTAGATTAGGTCTTTTCACATAGTCCCACATTTCTTGAAGATTTTGTTCATGCCTTCTTGTGCTTTTTTTCTCTGTTCTTGCCTTCTCTTTTTATTTCATAGAGTTGATCTTCGACCTCTGATATCCTTTCTTCTGCTTGGTCAATTCGGCTGTTGAAACTTGGCATGCAGAAGTTTCAACAGCCGAAATAACCAAGCAGAATAAAGGATATAAGAGGTGAAAGATCAAGTCAATGAAATAAAACAAGAAGGTAAGATTAGAGAAAAAAGGGTTAAAAGGAATGAACAAAGTCTCCAAGAAATGTGGGACTCTGTCAAATGACCTAATCTATGTTTGATAGGTGTACCTGAATGTGATGAAGAGAATGAATCCAAGCTGGAAAATACTCTTCAGGATATTACCCAGGAAAACTTCCCCAATCTAGCAAGGCAGGCCAATATTCAAGTCCAGGAAATACAGAGAACACCACAAAGATATTCCTCAAGAAGAGCAACCCCAAGGCACATAATCGTCAGATTCACCAGGGTTGAAATGAAGGAAAAAACGCTAAGGGCAGCCAGAGAGACAGGTCTGGTTACCCACAAAGGGAAGCCCATTAGACTCACAGCAGATCTCTCAGCAGAAACCCCACAAGCCAGAAGAGACTAGGGGCCATTATTCAACATCCTTAAAGAAAAGAACTTTCAACCCACGATCTCCTATCCAGCCAAACTAAGCTTCATAAGTGAAGGAAAAATAAAATCCTTTGTGAACAAGCAAGTACTCAGAGATTTCATCACCACCAGGCCTGCTCTACAAGAGCTCCTGAAAGAGGCTCTACACATATAAAGGAACAACCAGTACCAGCCACTCCAAAAACATACCAAATGGTAAAAGAGCACCAACACAATCAAGAATCTGCATCAACTAACCAACAAAACAGCCAGGTAGCATCAAAATGGCAGTATCAAACTCACACATAACAATAATAACCCTAAATGTCAATGGACTAAATGCCCCAATCAAAAGACACAGACTGGCAAATTGGATAAAAAGCCAAAACCCATCAGTATGCTGTATCCAGGAAACCCATCTCACATGCAAGGATACACAAAGGCTCAAAATAAAGGCATGGAGGAAGAATTTACCAAGCAAATGGAGAGCAAAAAAAAAAAAAAAGCAGGAGTTGCAATTCTCATCTCTGATAAAATAGACTTTAAAGCAACAAAGATCAGAAGAGACAAAGAAGGACATTACATAATGGTAAAAGGATCAATGCAACGAGAAGAGCTAATGATCGTACGAATATACGCACCCAATACAGGAGCACCCAGATACATAAGGCAAGTTCTTAATGACTTACAAAGAGGCTTAGACTCCCACACAATAATAGTGGGAGACTTTAACACCCCATTGTCAATATTAGACAGATCAACCAGACAGAAAATCAACACGGATATCCAGGACCTGAACTCAGACCTGGAACAAGCAAACCTAATAGACATTTACAGAACTCTCCACCCCAAATCCACAGAATATACATTCTTCTCAGCACCACATCACACCTACTCTAAAATTGACCACAGAATTGGAAGCAAATCACTCCTCAGCAAATGCAGAAGAACGGAAACAATAACAAACAGTCTCTTAGACCACAGTGCAGTCAAGTTAGAATTCAGAATTCAGAACCTAACTCAGAACTGCACGGCCTCATGGAAACTGAACAACTTGCTCTTGAATGTTGACTGGATAAACAATGAAATGAAGGCAGAAATAAAGATGTTTTTTGAAACCAATGAGAATGAAGACACAACATATTAGAATCTCTGGGACACATTTAAAGCTGTCTCCAGAGGAAAATATATAGCAATAAGTGCCCACATAAGAAAAAAGGAGAGATCAAAAATTGACACCCTATCATCAAAATTGAAAGAGCTAGAGGAGCAAGATAAAAAAAAAACAAAACTCAAAACCTAACAGAAGACAAGAAATAACTAAGATCAGAGTAGAACTGAAAGAAAGAGAGAAACAAAAAACCCTTCAAAAAATCAATAAATGCAGGAGCTGGTTTTTCAAAAAGATCAACAAAATAGACCACTAGCCAGATTAATAAAACAGAAAAGAGAGAATAACCAAATGGATGCAATAAAAAATGATAAAGGGGATATCACCACAGATTCCACAGAAATCCAAACCATCATCAGAGATTATTACAAACAACTCTATGCACATAAACCAGTAAACCTGGAAGAAATGGATAAATGCCTGGATACTTGCTTCCTCCCAAGCCTAAACCAGGAAGAAGTTGAAACCTTGAATAGACCAACAGCAAGGTCTGAAGTTGAGGCAGCAATTAAGAGCCTACCACCCCAAATAAGCCCAGGTCCAGACGGGTTCATAGCCAAATTCTACCAGATATGCAAAGAGGAGCTGGTACCATTCCTTCTGAAACTATTCTAAATAATTCAAAAAGAGGGAATCATTCCCAAATCATTTTATGAGACCAACATAATCCTGATACCAAAACCCAGCAGAGACTCAACAAGAAAAGAAGATTTCAGGCCAATATCCATGATGAACATAGATGCAAAAATCTTCAATAAAATACTGGCAAGTGGATTGCAATAACCAAAAAGCTTATCCACCATGATCAAGTAGGCTTCATCCCAGGGATGCAAGGCTGGTTCAACATATGCAAGTCTGTAAATGTAATTCACCACGTAAACAAAACCAAAGACAAAAACCACATGATTATCTCAATTGATGCAGAGAAGGCCTTTGACAAAATTCAACAGCCGTTTATGCTAAACACCCTCAATAAACTAGGTATTGATGGAATGTATCTAAAAATACTAAAAGCTATTTAAGACAAACCAACAGCCAATATGATAGTGAATGGGCAAAAACTGGAAGCATTCCCTTTGAAATCTGGCACTAGAGAAGGATGCCCTCTCTCACCACTCCTATTCAATAGAGTACTGGAAGTTCTAGCCAGAGCAATCAGGCAAGAAAAAGAAATAAAGGGTATTCAAATAGGAAAGGGGGAAATTAAATTGTCTCTATTTGCAGATGACATGATTGTATATCTAGAGGACCCCATCGTCTCCGCCCCAAATCTCCTGAAACTGATAAGCAACTTCAGCAAAGTCTCAGGATACAAAATCAGTGTGCAAAAATCACAAGCATTCCTATACACCAATAACAGAATTAAAGAGAGCCAAATCAAGAACGAACTGCCATTCACAATTGCTACAAAGAGAATAAAATACCTAGGAATACAACTAACAAGGAACGTAAAGGACCTCTTCAAGGAGAACTACAAATCGCTGCTCAATGAAATAAGAGAGGACACAAACAGATGGAGAAACATTCCATGTTCATGGTTAGGAAGAATCAACATCGTGAAAATGGCCATACTGCCCAAAGTAATTTACAGATTCAAAGCTATCCCTATCAAGCTACCAATGACCACCTTCACAGAACTGGAAAAAAACACCTTAACCTTCATATGGAACCAAAAGAGAACCCAAATAGCCAAGTCAATTCTAAGCAGAAAGAACAAAGCAGGAGGCATCACACTACCGGACTTCAAACTATACTTCAAGGCTACAGTAATCAAAACAGCAGGGTACTGGTACCAAAACAGAGATATAGATCAATGGAACAGAACAGAGGCCTCGGAGGCAACACAACACATCTACAACCATCCAATCTTTGACAAAGCTGACAAAAAGAAGGAATGGGGAAAGGATTCCCTGTTTAATAAATGGTGTTGGGAAATCTGGCTAGCCATGTGCAGAAAGCAGAAACTGGATTCCTTCCTCACACCTTACACTAAAATTAACTCCAGATGGATTAAAGACTTAAACATAAGACCTAACACCATAAAAACCCTAGAAGAAAATCTAGGCAAAACCATTCAGGACATAGGCATAGGCAAGGACTTCATGACCAAAACATCAAAAGCATTGGCAACAAAAGCCAAAATAGACAAATGGGACCTAATCAAACCACATTGCTTCTGCACAGCAAAAGAAACAGTCATTAGAGTGAATTGGCAACCAACAGAATGGGAAAAAATCTTTGCAGTTTACCCATCTGACAAAGGGCTGATGTCCAGAATTTACAAAGAGCTAAAACAGATTTACAAGAAAACAACAAACAAGCCCATTCAAAAGTGGGCATAGGATATGAACAGACACTACAAAAGAAGACATATGTGAGGCCAAAAAACATAAAAAAATGCTTATCATCACTGGTCATTAGAGAAATGCAAATCAAAACTACATTGAGATACCATCTCACGCCAGTTAGAATGGCAATCATTAAAAAATCTGGAGACAACAGATGCTGGAGAGGATGTGGAGAAATAGGAACACTTTTACAGTGGGTGGGAGTGTAAATTAGTTCAACCATTGTGGAAGACAGTGTGGCAATTCCTCAGGGACCTAGAAAGAGAAATTCCATTTGACCCAGCAATCCCATTACTGGGTACATATCCAAAGGATTATAAATTGTTCTACTATAAGGACACATGCACACAAATGTTCATTGCAGCACAGTTTACAATGGCAAAGACCTGGAACCAACCCAAAGGCCCATCGATGATAGACTAGACAGGGAAAATGTGGCACATATACACCATGGAATATTTTGCAGCCATCAAAAACAATGAGTTTGTGTCTTTTGTAGGGACATGAATGAATCTGGAAACCATCATTCTCAGCAAACTGACACAAGAGCAGAAAATCAAACACCACATGTTCTCACTCATAGGCAGGCATTGAGCAATGAGAATACATGGATACAGGGAGGGGAGCACTACACACTGGGGTCTGTTGGGGGGAAATAGGGGAGGGACAGCAGGGGGTGGGGAGTTGGGGAGAGATATCATGGGGAGAAATGCCAGATATAGGTGATGGGGATAAAGGCAGCAAATCACACTGTCACATATGTACCTATGCAACAATCTTGCATGTTCTTCACATGTACCCCCAAACCTAAAATGCAATTAAAAAAAGAGAAAAAAAAGAAATACTGGGAGTCATGTAATCAATATGATTCTTTCTTTGCTTTGTTCACTGGGGAGTTCAGAGCCAAGTTTTTAACCCACACCCGGCAATCACTGTGCTGGATCTGTGCTTGCTGTACTCCAGTCTTACTATTGCACTTTTTAATCCTGGGCTGTATTTTCTCATAACTGTTCATTTTTCCTTTTTTAGCAGATGTATTTTTGTAAGTAGCCTCAAATCTTGTAAAACAAGGTGGGACAGGCCTAAGTAAAAAAACTAACATTCCTCAGTGGTCTAATAGAAATTTTAGTGTAACTTTATCAGGTTGAAAAGACTTGAGAGTCAGGCTCGGTGCCTCACACCTGTAATCCCAGTACTTTGGGAGGTCGAGGTGGGTGGGTCACTTGAGGTCAGGAATTTGAGACCAGCCTGGCCAACATGGTGAAGCCCCATCTCTACTAAAAATACAGAAATTACCTGAGCATGATGACTGATGCCTGTAATGCCAGTTAGGAGGCTGAGGCAGGAGAATCACTTGAAGGAGGCAGAGGTTGCCATGAGCTGAGATCTAGCCACTGCACTGCAGCCGGGTGACACAGTGAGACTCTGTCTCCAATTAAATTGGGGATCTAATTAAGCTAAAGAGCTTCTGCACAGCAAAAGAAACTATTACCAGAGTTAACAGGCAACCTACAGAATGGGAGAAAATTTTTGAAATCTATACATCTGACAAAGGGCTAATATCCAGAATCTATAAAGAACTTAAATTTACAAGAAAAAAACAACCCCATCAAAAAGTGGGTGAAGGATATGAACAAAAGAAGACATTTATGCAGCCAACAAACATATTAAAAAAAGCTAATCATCACTGGTCATTAGAGAAATGAAAATCAAAACCACAATGAGATTCCATCTCACACCAGTTAGAATGGCGATCATTAAAAAGTCAGGAGACAACAGATGCTGGAGAGGATGTGGAAAAATAGGAACACTTTTACACTGTTGGTGGGAGTGTAATTTAGTTCTACCATTGTGGAAGACAGTGTGGCGATTCCTCAAGGATGTAGAACTAGAAATACCATTTGACACAGCAATCCTATTACTGAGTATATACTCAAAGGATTATAAATTACTATAAAGACACATGCACATGTACGCTATTGGGAACAGTGCCACAATAAGCAAAGACTTGGAACCATCCCAAATGCCCATCAATGATAGACTGGATAAAGAAAATGTGTCACATACACATCATGAAATACTATACAGCCATAGAAAAGGATGAGTTCATGTCCTTTGCAGGGACATGGATGAAGCTGGAAACCATCATTCTCAGCAAACTAACACAATAGAAAACCTAAACACCGCATGTTCTCACTTATAAGTGGGTGTTGAACAATGAAAACACATGGACACAGGGAAGGGGACATCACATACCAGGGCAGGTCTGTGGGTGTGGGGTGAGGTGAGGGATAGCATTAGGAGAAATACCTAATATAGATGACATGTTGATGGGTGCAGCGAACCACCATGGCATGTGTATACCTGTGCAACAAACTTGTATGCTCTGCACATGTATCCTAGAACTTAAAGTATAATAATAGAAAGACTTGAGAAAGAGAGAATATAAATGTTATTCTAAGTGACAACTGGTGACAAATGGATAACCACCTTCTAGGACTCATTTATCAATACTGGAGATTGAAATCTGGAGGTTCGGCCATCAGAAATCTTACAGAACACAGAAGAGTTTTAGTGGTCAGTTAGCATGTACTGAAAGGCTAAAATCAACTTGTCTCTATTTTCATTTATTTGGTAAATGGAAGGTGAGGCAGTAGCTGGTCCAGATTCTCATAGCATTATGAGAATCCACTCAGCTTTGCATGTACATCTAACACTCTTTCCACTTGAATTTGGTATAGATGTTTGTCTCCAAATAAACATCAGGTCTTTGGAGGAGGGGTCTGAGCTGGATTCACCAGTTCAGAGCTTGCCTCAGAAGCAAGAAAAGTATTTCTTGGAGACAACCAAGTTTCTTATTTTTTGTCTGTGAAGGGCACTGAGCAACATTCCAGGGTAAAGGTGAGCCCACTTTAACACAATTTCTCCTATCAGAGAAATAAAGTGAAAACCCAGGAGGCATCTGAAAATAGGCCAAATTCAAGTTCAGTTTTATTGACTGGTAATAGATCTCATCACCAGTTCACAAGGAGCAATCTCAGAGGATCACCCAGGTTTGCCTAAATCTCAGTTGAGGTTTGATTCAGGCTGGGAATGTAGATCTTACATCTCTCTCCCTGCTCACTTCAACTCTTAGGAATTCCACCTCTTATCACTGGGAAGCCCTTTCAGTGTGGCATGATGCTGGGTCAAAATGGAATGTCATCACTTACATATTTATGTAAAAACATAATTCACTTACTTTAAAATCACTAGTGCATCTCCTGCCTTCTAGACCTCGCCAGACCTTAAACACCGTGTTATTGCAAGTCAGAGCTTATTTGTCTCCTGGGATGTTTTAATGTGGGATTACCTTTCTGTACAAGAACTTGTTACTCAATTAATCATATGGACAATAATAGATCACAACAGACAAGCTGCAATCATTTACGGTAGGAGCTTTAGGCCCCAAGAAAAGAAGCTCCAGAATTTCAGAGTTGGAAAGGTCCTGTCCTTGCGACCAGCCCTGTCATTTGATGGGTAGAGAACCTGAGATGAAGTGAACTACTGAACAAAAATCACAGTGCCAGGCCAACCCTGAGTATCTCCTAACTCCCAGATTAAGGATCTTCCCCTATTCCACACTGCCTTTCTCCTTTGGTCCTAAAAATAGATAGGAATGGGCTTTACATCCAGTTATACCAGGCTTCTCAGCTTTATTTTGTAATAAATTTAACCTATTAAAATAAAAGCTAGCGATCCGACTTTCAAGATGGCCGCCTAAGAACAGCTCAGGACTTCAGCTCCCAGTGAAAGTGCAGAGGGTGAGTGGACGCCGCATTTCCAGACGAACTCTTATTGCCCACAGACCAGGAGATACCCAGGCAGAGGGGTCGCCAGCGTCGCAGTCCCAGCCGGTGCGGCTGTTTTGGCCCCCGCGGGGCTGATTCCGCCCGCGCGGCTGCTGTGACCACTCCCTGTTGCTGCGGTTCTCCGTACAAAAGCCACTGGTCTGGGAGCCCTCTTAGCTGGCGAGCAGAGCCTTGAGACGGCAGAGCTGCCCATTCATCTGAAATAGCGAGTCAGGCCAGCAGATTCCTAGGCAAAAAATCCGCCAGGAGCCGGCGCCGCGGTTCGAGCCGACTCCGTGAGTCGCAGCACGGGAGATCCCGGCGCCTTTTCAACAAGCGACCGGAACGCGGGGTCGGTCAACTTAAAAGAAAAGACTCTGAGTCAGGGAGCCAGGTGATCAGGCTCGGTTGGTCCCACCCCTCCACCCCCAACAACAACGAAAACAAAAACAGTAATTGGAAACCCTCTGGGTCGAGCCCTTCAAACCAAGCACAGCTGAACTGGGACGGTCCGGCTCCGTGGGGGAGGGGCTTCCGCCATTACTGAGACTCTCCACCACTACGGAGGCAGGCTGCCGTTGCCGAGGCAACCCGCCGTTGCCGAGGCAACCTGCCACAACAGAGAGAGTCCGCCATAACAGAGGCGGGGCCACCATTGCCCAGACAGTTCTAACTACGCCCATATAAAAAGGACTACAGGGAAGAGCTCAGGGCAGCTGGGCGGAGCCCACAGCAGCTCAGCAAAGCCCCTGCGGGCAGGCAGAGGCTAGGCGTGCTGCTAGCTGGGCGGGTCCGACCTGAAAAAAAAAAAAATCAAAAAAGGCAGTAGTGCAACGGAAACTCATAAAGCTCCAACTCCCTGGGACAGAGACAGACAACAGGTGGATAAACCCACAAAAATGGGTAGAAACCAGCGTAAAAAGGATGAAAACTCCCGAAACCAGAACACCTCTCCTCCTAAAAGTGATCACAACTCCTCACCAGCAAGGGAACCAGACCGGATGGAGAAGGAGGGTGATGAAATGACAGAATCAGACTTCAGAAGATGGGTAGTAAGAAACTACAATGAGCTAAAAGAACATGTTCTAACCCATCGCAAAGAAAATAGGAACCTTGAAAAAAGATTGGACGAACTGCTGACGAGAATGGACAGCATAGAGAGGAGAATAAGTGAATTGATGGAGCTGAAAAATGCAACACGAGAGCTTCGTGAAGCATGCACAAGCTTCAACAGCCGAATTGACCAAGCAGAAGAAAGGATATCAGAGGTCGAAGACCAACTCAATGAAATAAAAAGAGAAGGCAAGAACAGAGAAAAAAGCGCAAAAAGGAATGAACAAAATCTTCAAGAAATGTGGGACTATGTGAAAAGACCTAATCTACGTCTGATAGGTGTACCTGAATGTGATGAAGAGAATGAATCCAAGCTGGAAAATACTCTTCAGGATATTATCCAGGAAAACTTCCCCAACCTAGCAAGGCAGACCAATATTCAAATCCAGGAAATACAGAGAACACCACAGAGATATTCCTCAAGAAGAGCAACCCCAAGGCACATAATCGTCAGATTCACCAGGGTTGAAATGAAAGAGAAAATGCTAAGGGCAGCCAGAGAGAAAGGTCGGGTTACCCACAAAGGGAAGCCCATTAGACTCACAGCAGATCTCTCAGCAGAAACCCTACAAGCCAGAAGAGACTGGGGGCCAATATTTAACATCCTTAAAGAAAAGAACTTTCAACCCAGAATCTCCTATCCAGCCAAACTCAGCTTCATAAGTGAAGGAAAAATAAAATCCTTTGTGAACAAGCAAGCACTCAGAGATTTCATCACCACCAAACCTGCTCTACAAGAACTCCTGAAAGAGGCTCTACACATATAAAGGAACAACCAGTACCAGCCACTCCAAAAACACACCAAATGGTAAAAAAGCAGCAACACAATCAAGAATCTGCATCAACTAACCAACAAAACAGCCAGGTAGCATCAAAATGACAGCATCAAATTCACACATAACAATACTATCCCTAAATGTCAATGGACTAAATGCCCCAATCAAAAGACACAGACTGGCAAATTGGATAAAAAGCCAAAACCCATCAGTGTGCTGTATCCAGGAAACCCATCTTACATGCAAGGATACACAAAGGCTCAAAATAAAGGGATGGAGGAAGATCTACCAAGCAAATGGAGAGCAAAAAAAGGCAAGAGTTGCAATTCTCATCTCTGATAAAATAGACTTTAAAGCAACAAAGATCAAAAGAGACAAAGAAGGTCATTACATAATGGTAAAAGGATCACTGCAACAAGAAGAGCTAACGATCCTAAATATATATGCACCCAATACAGGAGCACCCAGATACATAAGGCAAGTTCTTAATGACTTACAAAGAGACTTAGACTCCCACACAATAATAGTGGGAGACTTTAACACCCCATTGTCAATATTAGACAGATCAACCAGACAGAAAATCAACAAGGATATCCAGGACCTGAACACAGACCTGGAACGAGCAAACCTAATAGACATTTACAGAACTCTCCACCCCAAATCCACAGAATATACATTCTTCTCAGCACCACATCACACCTACTCTAAAATTGACCACATAATTGGCAATAAATCACTCCTCAGCAAATGCAAAAGAACAGAAATCATAACAAACAGTCTCTCAGACCACAGTGCAATCGAGTTAGAACTCAGAATGCAGAAACTAACTCAGAACCGCACAGCTTCATGGAAACTGAACAACTTGCTCTTGAATGTTGACTGGATAAACAATGAAATGAAGGCAGAAATAAAGATGTTCTCGAAACCAATGAGAACGAAGACACAACATACCAGAATCTCTGGGACACATTTAAAGCAGTCTCTAGAGGAAAATATATAGCAATGAGTGCCCACATGAGAAGAAAGGAGAGATCTAAAATTGACACCCTATCATCAAAATTGAAAGAGCTAGAGGAGCAAGATCAAAAAAACTCAAAACCTAGCAGAAGACAGGAAATAACTAAGATCAGAGCAGAACTGAAGGAAATAGAGACACAAAAAACTCTTCAAAAAATCAATAAATCCAGGAGCTGGTTTTTTGAAAAGATCAACAAAATAGACAGACCACTAGCCAGATTAATAAAAAAGAAAAGAGAGAATAACCAAATTGATGCAATAAAAAACGATAAAGGGGATATCACCACAGATTCCACAGAAATCCAAACCATCATCAGAGATTATTACAAACAACTCTATGCACATAAACTAGTAAACCTGGAAGAAATGGATAAATTCCTGGACACCTGCAACCTCCCAAGCCTAAACCTGGAAGAAGCCGAAACCCTGAATAGACCAATAACATGGTCTGAAGTTGAGGCAGCAATAAAGAGCCTACCACCCAAAAAAAGCCCAGGTCCAGATGGGTTCACAGCTGAATTCTACCAGACATACAAGGAGGAGCTGATACCATTCCTTCTGAAACTATTCCAGACAATCCAAAAAGAGGGAATCCTTCCCAAATCATTTTACGAGACAAACATCATCCTGATACCAAAACCCGGCAGAGACTCAACAAGAAAAGAAAATTTCAGGCCAATATCCATGATGAACATAGATGCAAAAATCTTCAATAAAATACTGGCAAACCGATTGCAACAGCATATCAAAAAGCTCATCCACCATGATCAAGTAGGATTCATCCCGGGGATGCAAGGCTGGTTCAACATACGCAAGTCCATAAACGTAATTCACCACATAAACAGAACCAAAGACAAAAACCACATGATTATCTCGATTGATGCAGAGAAGGCTTTTGACAAAATTCAACAACCCTTTATGCTAAAAACCCTCAATAAACTAGGTATTGACAGAACGTATCTCAAAACAATAAAAGCTATTTACGACAAACCAACAGCCAATATCATACTGAATGGGCAAAAACTGGAAGCATTCCCTTTGAAATCTGGCACTAGACAAGGATGCCCTCTCTCACCACTCCTATTCAATATAGTACTGGAAGTTCTAGCCAGAGCAATCAGGCAAGAAAAAGAAATAAAGGGTATCCAAATTGGAAAGGAGGAAATCAAATTGTCTCTATTTGCAGATGACATGATTGTATATCTGGAAGACCCCATCATCTCAGCCCAAAATCTCCTGAAACTGATAAACAACTTCAGCAAAGTCTCAGGATACAAAATCAACGTGCAAAAATCACAAGCATTCCTATACACCAGTAATAGACTTCAAGAGAGCCAAATCAAGAACGAACTGCCATTCACAATTGCTACAAAGAGAATAAAGTACCTAGGAATACAACTAACAAGGAACGTAAAGGACCTCTTCAAGGAGAACTACAAGCCATTGCTCAACGAAATAAGAGAGGATACAAACAGATGGAGAAACATTCCATGTTCATGGTTAGGAAGAATCAACATCGTGAAAATGGCCATACTGCCCAAAGTAATTTACAGATTCAATGCTATTCCCATCAAGCTACCATTGACCTTCTTCACAGAACTGGAAAAAAACACCTTAAACTTCATATGGAACCAAAAGAGAGCCCGCATAGCCAAGTCAATTCTAAGCAAAAAGAACAAAGCGGGAGGCATCACACTACCGGACTTCAAACTATACTACAAGGCTACAGTAATCAAAACAGCATGGTACTGGTACCAAAACAGAGATATAGACCAATGGAACAGAACAGAGGCCTCACAGGAAATACAACATACCCACAACCATCTGATCTTCGACAAACCTGACAAAAACAAGCAATGGGGAAAGGACTCCCTGTTTAATAAATGGTGTTGGGAAAACTGGCTAGCCATGTGCAGAAAGCAGAAACAGGACCCCTTCCTGACACCTTACACCAAAATTAACTCCAGATGGATTAAAGACTTAAACATCAGACCTAATACCATAAAAACCTTAGAAGAAAATCTAGGCAAAACCATTCAGGACATAGGTGTAGGCAAGGACTTCATGACCAAAACGCCAAAAGCAATGGCAACAAAAGCCAAAATAGACAAATGGGACCTAATCAAACTCCACAGCTTCTGCACGGCAAAAGAAACAGTCAGTAGAGTGAATCGGCAACCAACAGAATGGGAAAAAATTTTTGCAGTCTACCCATCTGACAAGGGGCTGATATCCAGAATTTACAAAGAACTAAAGCAGATCTACAAGAAAAAAACAAACAAGCCCATTCAAAAATGGGCAAAGGATATGAACAGATACTTTACAAAAGAAGACATACAGGAGGCCAACAGACATATGAAAAAATGCTCATCATCACTGGTCATCAGAGAAATGCAAATCAAAACCACATTGAGATACCATCTCACACCAGTTAGAATGGCGATCATTAAAAAATCGGGAAACAACAGATGCTGGAGAGGATGTGGAGAAATAGGAACACTTTTACACTGTTGGTGGGAATGTAAATTAATTCAACCATTGTGGAAGACAGTGTGGCGATTCCTCAAGGACTTAAAAATAGAAATCCCATTTGACCCAGCAATCCCATTACTGGGTATATATGCAAAGGATTATAAATCATTCTACTACAAGGACACGTGCGCACGAATGTTCATTGCAGCACTGTTTACAATAGCAAAGACCTGGAACCAACCCAAATGCCCAACGATGATAGACTGGATAGGGAAAATGTGGTACATATACACCATGGAATATTATGCAGCCATCAAAAACGATGAGTTCACGTCCTTTATAGGGACATGGATGAACCTGGAAACCATCATTCTCAGCAAACTGACACAAGAGCAGAAAATCAAACACCGTATATTCTCGCTCATAGGCGGGTGTTGAACAATGAGAACACATGGACACAGGGAGGGGAGCACTACACACTGGGGTCTGTTGGGGGGAAATGGGGGAGGGGCGGGGGGGTGGGGAGGTGGGAAGAGATAGCATGGGGAGAAATGACAGATACAGGTGAGGGGACGGAAGGCAGCAAAGCACACTGCCATGTGTGTACCTATGCAACAATCTTGCATGTTCATCACATGTACCCCAAAACCTAAAATGCAATAAAAAAACAAACAAACAAAAAAAAAAAAAATAAAAAAAAAAAAAAAATAAAAGCTAGCTATAGCAAACATGAAGCATTTAATTGACTTTTTTCTATTTTTTTGAGTGTAAAACTAATTTCTAATGGTTTGAATGAATCCCTCTCCTCTCCCTCCCACTCCCTCTCCCTCTTCTCCCATCCTCTCTCTTCTTCTTTCTTCTATCTTTTCTTTTCTTCCTTTCCTTTTCCTTCCTTCCTTCCTCTTTCCCTCTATCCTTCTTTTGACAGGGTCTCATTCTGTCACCTAGCCTAGAGTGCAGTGGCACGATCTCAACTCACTGCAGCTTCCATCTCCCTGGGCTCAAGCAATCCTCCCACTTTAGCCTCCCAAATAGCTAAGACTACAGGTATGTACCACCAGGCCTGATTAATTTTTGTTTTTGTAGAGATAAGGTCTCACTTAGTTGCCCAGGCTGGTCTCAAACTCCTGGACTCAAGTGATCCTCCTGCCTTGGTCTTCCAAAGTGCTGGGATTATCGGTGTGAGCTACTGTGCCTTGCATCACATTGCTTTAAAAAGCTAGTAGGAAACATCTGACGGAGCCCAGGGCAGCTCAGCAAAGCCTCTGCAGGCAGACTGTCACTAGACTCCCTCCTTACTGGGCAGGGCATCTATGAAAAAAGCAGCCCCTCAGGGACTTATAAAGTGCCCACCTTCCTGGGACAGAGCACCTGGGAAAAGGGGCAGTTGTGGGTACACCTCTGGCAGACTTAAATGTTCCTGCCTGGTAGCTCTGAAGAGAGCAGTGGATCAACCAGCACAGTGTTTGAGCTCTAATAAGGGACAGACTGCATCCTCAAGTGGCTTCCTGACCCGCATGTAGCCTGACAGGGAGATAATTCCCAGTAGGGGCTGAGAGACACCTCACAGAGGAGAGCTCTGGCTGGCATCTGGTGGGTACCCTTTGGGGACAAAGCTATCAGTGGGAGGAACAGGCAGCAATCTTTGCTGTTCTGCAGCCCCCACTAGTGATGTCCAGGCAAGCAGGGTCTGGAGTGGAGTTTTCTCCAGAAAACTCCAGCAGACTTGAAGTGGAGGGGCCTGTTAGAAGGAAAACTAACAGAAGGAAATAGTTTCAACATCAAAAGAAAGGACATCCACTCATAGACCCTATCCAAACGTCACAGACTTCAAAGACTAAAGGTAGATAAATCCATGAAGATAAAAAGAAACCAGTGCAAAAAGGCTGAAAATTCCAAAACCCAGAATGCCTCTTTTCCTCCAAGGGATCACAACTCCTCACCAGCAAGGGAACAAAACTAGATGGAGAATGAGTTTGATGAATTGACAGAAGCAGGCTTCAGAAGGTGGGTAATAAACTTTTCCAAGCTAAAGGAGCACGTTCTAACCTAATGCAAGACAGCAAAGAATCTAGAAAAAAGGTTAGACAAAATGCTAACTAGAATAAACAGCATAGAGAAAAACATAAACAACCTGATGGAGCTGAAAAACACAGCATGAGAACTTCATGAAGCCTACAAAAGTTTCAGTAGCTGAACTGATCAAGCAGAAGAAAGGATATCAGAGATTGAAGATGAACTCAATGAAATAAAACCAAAGACAAGATTAGAGAAAAAAGAGTGAAAAGAAATGAACAAAGCCTCCAAGAAATATGGGATAATGTGAAAAGAACAAATCTACGTTTGATTGGTGTACCTGAAAGTGATGGGGAGAATAAAACCAAGTTGGAAAACACTCTTCAGAATATTATCCAAGAGAACTTCCCCAACCTAGCAAGGCAGGCAAACATTCAAATTCAGGAAATACAGAGACTACCACAAAGATACTCTTTGAGAACAGCAACCCCAAGACACATAATTGTCAGATTCACCAGGGTTGAAATGAAGGAAAAAAACACTCAGGGCAGCTAGGAGAGAAAGGTTGGGTTAGCCACAAAAGGAAGCCCATCAGATTCATAGCAGATCTCTGGAGAAACTCGACAAGCAAGAATAGAGTGAGGGCCAATATTCAAAATTATTAAAAAAGAATTTTCAACACAATTTAATATCCAGCCAAACTAAGCTTCATAGGCAAAGGAGAAATAAAATACTTTATGGACAAACAACTGCTGAAAGATTTTGTTACCACCAGCCCTGCCTTACAAGAGCTCCTAAAGGACACATTAAACATGGAAAGGAATGGCTGGTGCCACTGCAATAACATAATAAATTGTAAAGACCATCAACACTATGAAGAAACTGCATCAACTAATGAGCAAAATAACCAGCTAGCATCATAATGGCAGGATCAGATTCACACATAACAATATTAACCTTAAATGTAAATAGGCAAAATGCCCCAGTTAAGAGACACAGACTGGCAAATTGGATAAAGAGTCAAGACCCATCAGTATGCTGTATTCAGGAGACCCATCTCATGTGCAAAGACACACATAGGCTCAAAATAAAGGGATGGAGGAAGATTTATGAAGAAAATGAAAAGAAAAAAAAAGCAGGGGTTGCAACCTAGTCTCTGATAAAACAGACTTTAAACCAACAAAGATCAAAAGAGATAAGGGCATTACATAATGGTAAAGGGATCAATGCAACAAGGAGAGCTAACAATCCTTAATACATATGCACCCAATACAGGAGCAGCCAGATTCATAAAGCAAGTTCTAAGAGACCTACAAAGAGACTTAAGACTCCCACACAATAATAGTGGGAGACTTTAACACCCCACTATCAATATTAGGTAGAACAACAAGACAGAAAATTAACAAGGATATCCCGGACATGAACTTAGCTCTGGACCAAGCAGACAGAATAGACATCTACAGAACTCTCCACCCCAAATCAACAGAATATACATTCTTCTTAGCACCACATCAAACTTGTTCTAAAATTGACCACATAATAGGAAGTAAAACACTCTTCACCAAATGGAGAAGAATGAAAATCGTAACAGCCTCTCAGACTACAGTGCAATCAAATAGAACTCAGGATTAAGAAACTCACTTAAAACCATACAGCTATGTGGAAACTGCTGTATGAATGACTGCAGTCATTCAAATGAACAACCTGCTCCTGAATGACTACTGGATAAATAATGAAGGCAGAAATAAAGATGTTCCTTGACACCAGTGAGAATGAAGACACAGTGTACTAGAATCTCTGGGACACATTCAAAGCCGTGTGTAGAGGGAAATTTATAACACTAAATGCCCACAAGAGAAAGCAGGAAAGATCTAAAATTGACACTCTAATGTCACAATTGAAAGAACTAGAGAAACAAGAACAAACAAATTTAAAAGCTAGCAGAAGACAAGAAGTAACTAAGATCAGAGCAGAATTGAAGGAGACAGAGATACAAAAAAACCCTTAAAAAAAATCAATGAATCCAGGAGCTGTTTTTTTGAAAAGATCAACAAATAGATAGATCACTAGCCAGACCAATAAAAGAGAAAAGAGAGAAGAATCAAATAGATACAATAAAAAATGATAGAGGGGATATCATGATTGCTCCCATAGGAATACAAACTACCATCAGAGAATACTATAAACACCTTTACATAAATAAACCAGAAAACCTAGAAGAAATGGATAAATTCCTGGATACATACACCCTCCCAAGACTAAACCAGGAAGAAGTTAAATCCCTGAATAGACCAATAACTAGTTCTGAAATTGAGGCAGCAATTAATAGCCTACCAACCAAAAAAAGTCCAGGACCAGACAGGTTCACAGCAGAATTCTACCAGAGGTACAAAGAAGAGCTGGTACCATTCCTTCTGAAACTATTCCAAATAATAGAAAGAGAGGGACTTCTCCCTAACTCATTTTATGAGGCCAGCACCATCCTGAAACTAAAATCTGGCAGAGACACAGAAAAAAAAAAAAATTCAAGTCAGTATCCCTGATGAAGATCAATGCAAAAATCCTCAATAAAATGTTTGCAAACAGAATCCAATTGCACATCAAAAACCTTATCTATCACCATCAAGTCAGCTTCATCCCTGGGATGCAAGGTTGGTTCGAACTATGCAAATCTATAAACATAATCCATCACATAAACAGAACCAAAGACAATAACCACATGATTATCTCAATAGATGCAGAGAAGGCCTTTCACAAAATTCAACACCCCTTCATACTAAAAACTCTCAATAAACTAGGTGTCAGTGGAACACATCTCAAAATAATAAGAGCTATTTATGAAAAACCCACAGCCAATATCATACTGAATGGCCCAAAGCTGGAAGCACTGTTTGAAAACTGGCACAAGACAAGGATGCCCTCTCTCCCCACTCCTATTCAACATAGTATTTGAAGTTCTGGCCAGGACAATCAGGCAAGAAAAAGAAATAAAGAGTATTCGATTAGGAAAAGGAGAAGCCAAATTGTCTCTATTTGCAGATGACATGATTGTATACTCAGAAGACCCCATCATCTCAGCCTAAAATCTCCTTAAGCTGATAAGCAACTTCAGTAAAGTCTCAGGATACAAAATGAATGTGCAAAAATCACAAGCATTCCTATACACGAATAAGACACAAACAGAGCCAAATCATGAATGAACTCCCATTCATAATTGCTAGGAATTGTGAATGGGAGTTCACTCATGATTTGGAATACAACTAACAAGAGAGTGAAGGACCTCTTTAAGGAGAACTACAAACCACTTCTCAAGGAAATAAGAGAGGACACAAACAAATAGAATATCACGCCATGCTCATGATTAGGAAGAATCAATATTGTGAAAATGGCCATACTCCCAAAAGTAATTTATAGATTCAATGCTATTCCCATCAAGCTACCATTGACTTTCTTCTCAGAATTGGAAAAAAACACCTTAAATTTTATATGGAACCTAAAAAGAGCCCAGATAGCTAAGAGTACCCTAAGCAAAAAACAAACAAAAACAAAACAAAACAAACAACAAAAAAGCTGGAGGCATCATACTACTGGACTTCAAACTATACAACAAGGCTACAGTAATCAAAACAGCATGGTACTGATATGAAAACAGATATAGACCAATGGAATAGAACAGAGGCCTCAGAAATAATGCCATACATCTACAACCATCTGATCTTTGACAAACTTGACCAAAGGAAAAAAAAAATGGGGGAAGGATTCCCTATTTAATTAATGGTGTTGGATAACTGGCTAGCCATATGCAGAAAGATGAAACTGAATCCTTCTCTTACACCTTATATAAAAATTAACTCAAGATGGATTAAAGAGTTAAACATAAGACCCAAAACCATAAAAACCCTAGAAGAAAACCTAGGCAATACCATTCAGGACATATAGGCAACCGCAAGGAATTCATGACAAACATCAAAAGCATGGCAAGAAAAGCCAAAATCAACAAATGGGATCTAATTAACCTAAAGAGTTTCTGCACAGTAAAAGAAACTATCATCAGAGTGAATAGGCAACCTATAGAATAGGGAGAAAAGTTTTGTAATCTACCCATCTGACAAAGGGCTAATATCCAGAATCTACAGAGAACTTAAGAAAATTTACAAGAAAAAAACAACCCCATCAAAAAGTGGGTGAAGGATATGAACAGACACTTCACAAAAGAAGACATTTATACAGCCAAAAAACATGAAAAAAAGCTCATAATCACTGGGCATTACAGAAATGAAAATCGAAACCACAATGAGATAGCATTTCATGTCAGTTAGAATGGTGATCATTAAAAAGTTAGGAGACAACAGATGCTGGAGAGGATGTAGAGAAATAGGAAAGCTTTTACACTGTTGGTGGGAGTGTAACTTAATTCAACCATTGTGAAAGACAGTGTGGCGATTCTTCAAGGATGTAGAATTAGAAATACCATTTGACCCAGCAGTTCCATTATGGGTTATATACTCAAGGGATTATCAGCCATTCTATCATAAAGACACATGCACATGTATGTTTACTACAGCACTGTTCACAAGCAAAGACTTGGAATCAGCCCAAATGTCCATCAATGATAGACTGGATAAAGAAAATGTGACACATATGTACCATGGAATACTATGCAGTCATAAAAAGGATGAGTTCATGTCCTTTGCAGGGACATGGATAAAGCTGGAAACCATCATTCTCAGCAAAGTAACACAGGAACAGAAAACCAGAACACTTCATGTTCTCACTCACAAGTGGGTGTTGAACAATGAGAACACATGGACATAGGGAGGGGAACATCATACACTGGGGCCTATCAGTGGCGGGGAGTGGGGCGTGCTAGGGGACGGATAGCATTACGAGAAGTATCTAATGTAGATGATGGGTTGATGGGTACAACAAACCACCAGGACACATGTATATCTAGGTAACCTGCATGTTCTGCACATGTACCCCAGAACTTAAAGTATAATAATACAAAAAATTTAGTAGTAGAGCTGGTTTTCAATAAACATTGAACTTCAAAAAAAAAAAAAAAAAAAAAAGGAAAAATCTGAATGTTGTATTATGTTGTATTTTTTTCCTTTTCCTTGAAGAGAAAATAAAGGGCAGATCTGGGGGGGGTGTGGAGAGTAGGGCTCACTGAGATGCTCTCTTCTCTCCTTTAGCTCATTGAGTAACATCTCCAAGTTCCTAGGTGCAAATTTAAAAAGGAAGTGTAGGGGCTAAGTCATCAATGAACATCAGGACCTCAAATATAAGTTAGGAAGAAAGACTTGTTCTTTAGCATCTCTGTCCAAGAAAGAAGTACAGAGGTTTAGCCCAGGTCGGTGTACGAGGAGGTGGCAACCAAGTACACTATGGCCAAAATGAGGGCTTGTGATTTTATATGCACTTCATTGCTGATGTCACCCCCAATTCCCATAACTGTGGAGAAGCTTACACTGGCTACTTCTAAAATGGATATCTGGGGGACATTGTAGAAGATAGATTAAGCCCTTTACAACAATAAACTTTCCTGGGGCTAATTTTAGCAAGAACTGAAATAGGAGATGGGTTATTTTCAGACTCTAGCATTCAGTGTTCAAAGGCCAAGAGAGCCCCATGAGAAGAATATGCACAACAGAAACAGCATCATCTTTAAACAAGGAACTATCTGCTTCTCCTCCTAGATCCCTCCTCTTTCATTATTGAAGCATTAAAAATATTCTCTCTGACAAAGGTGGCATGTTTTATTTTTCCAATCAGGTTTCCTTGGAAACTGGTAAAACAGTGAGGGTGTGTGAGGCCCCGAGGAGAAGGCATCTTGAGAGTGCCTTACCTAATAGCAGGGATCAGTGGAGAGGGGATCAAGGGACAGACCCACTTTTCACATGGTTTTCTACTAAACAGGAAGTCAAACCCAAGGCTGTCTTAAATATAAATTGCATTCTTTTACAACACTGCTGTTATAAAATTAACTGGAATAATCCATGAAGAGCACTTAGAAGAGTATTTGTCGCATAGTGAACACTCAAACATTAAAAAAAAAAGTTACTTATTATTTAAAGTAAATGGGAAAACAATTTCTTCAAAGACGGAGAAAAGCTAGGTAAATTATAACAACATTTCTAGCAATACAATTCTATAATTCAATTTTTTGATATGAAGGTGGAAACTGCAAAAATTTTGATCCAATATTTATCGAGCATTCATTGACTTTAATGAGATCAATAATTTCTTATTCTCTCAGGTAATGTGAATAAATAGAAAGCCTTTGTAAATGAGATGAAAGGGAAAATTCACAGCCCTAAAGAGAAAATACGATTTTATTCCAGTAGATAAGCTTTGAGTAGACTTTCTATCAGAAACAAAGCTTCTAAGCAGGTGGCAAGACTCATAATATTGTGACACCTTAATTCCGTGTTTTGTGCAGAGCTGAAAACAATGGTAGAGTTGGAACTCTAGAAGGTAAAATTACCAAAAATGCACAGTCACACTTTGAAATAGGGAAACACTCTGAAATAAACAACTATTTGCCAAATAAAAGGTGCCTCCCGAGAAATGTTCCGTCAAGCGCTCTCCATTTTGTAAGCTTAAATCACACCACACATTTCACAAAGGAAATGCCTATAAACTCCCATCCAAAATACTGGCTGGCTCAGGAATAGAAAGTTGTTCTCACCTTCATTGTTTCCTGAACAGGCTGCCTAATTAGTGGGGTCAGCATACTAATGGCCTTCATTAAGTCAATGGACTAAAAAATCGTACATTATACTTGAAACTGGGATATGGAAGACTGACCCATACAATTATTCCCTACTGGGTTTTGGATCATTTTGGTCTCACAGACCCAAATACCTGATCTCAAAATCCCTAAGTGACACATGGAAAACGAACTTTTGGGACCCAGAAACCATAGTTTAGGACTCGCCAAACAAGGCGTGCTGTCATTCACTTCCAAAGCAAACTCCGAGTACTGGGATGGTTTTCCTAGGGCTCTAAGGCTGAAGATAAAGCATCATTTGCTTTTCCTCTTTGAAAAGAAAATGAAAACAGGGAGAGTCTGGAAGAAGAAAAACTGTTAGACTACACGATAGGAAAACAGAGAGCTGTACTCAGAAAAGTTCAGTTACTCAATTCTATGATGTCAGTCCTTACTGACTGTTATAGACTGAAAGTTTACGAGCCCTTCCCCCAACCTCCAATTCATATGTCCAAACTCCACTCCCTATAGTGTGGCTATATTCAGAGATGAGACCTCTAATGAAGTGATTAAGGCTAAATGAGGTCATAAGGGTGGGGCCTGATCCAATAGGATTAGTGTCCTCATAAGAAGAGATACCAGAAAGCTTGTGCTATCTCCGTCTCTACGTCCCCCTTTCCCCCCACAGTGCACGTGCACCAAGGGAAAGCCATGTGAAGACATAATGAGATGGCAGCCATCTGCAAGCCAAGAAGGAAGCCCTTACCAGATACTGAATCTGCCAGAACCTTGATCTTGGATTTCTAAGCCCAGATCTGTGGGAAAATAAACTGTCGTTTAAGCCACCCAGTCTATGGTATTTTATTCTGGCAGCCCCAGTAGACTAATACAATGCCCATATGGATGTTTATCTTTTTCAAGGCTCTCATTTTTGAATAGAACTTTTTGGCTTTGAAATAAATCATTGTGTTCACTTAGTGTAATTTATTTTTAAATTGGCCTTTTTTCACTCATTCTTTATTGAGGCTTAGAAAAGTACAGTGGCACGATCTCAGCTCACTGCAACCTCTGCCTCCTGGGTTCAAGTGATTCTGCTTCCTCAGTCTCCCGAGTAGCTGGGATGATGGGTGCCAGCCACCACACCTGGATAATTTTTTTTGCATTTTTAGTAGAGATGGGGTTTTACCATGTTGGCCAGGCTGCTCTTGAACTCCTATCCTCAAGTGATCCACCTACGTTGGCTTCCCAAAGTGCTGGGATTATAGGCCGGAGCCACCACACCCGGCCTGCATTTGTAATTTTTAACCAACTCATTCTCTGTAGTCTGTTCTCATCCTTTACGTTCCTATCACTTATCTCTTGTTTATGAGATAAGTGAAAAAGAGGCAAGTTTACATGTTTCTTTTTGGAAGGCAGTGCCATCTGAGACATTTGTCTTGCCTTCTGTGTGAACATCCTAAACCAACAGAGCTAACAGTTAAGTGGAAAACAGACTTCTTAAAAATGATAAATATTTGGTTGCCTGGTGGTAGAAAATAATTCACTCCCTTTATAATACCATCATATGGTTTGTTTTACATATAGATAGAAAAAAAAATCAAGAATTTGGCACCCTAAACACAACATGAGAAGGTTTCACTCAGTAATGGCCTCCTGAAAACAACTTAATCTTCTTGGACAAGACTCTGAACTGAAATCAAGGTTTCAAAATATTTTGCTGTCTGGACCTAACTTTTCCGAGAGGCCAAGAAACCATATTGTAAACATGCAAAATGGCTTCTGAAGAGTCTGGTGAAATGCAATTGTTTTCCCTCACTTCACATTTTGCTCCAATGATTCTGAGGTGCAACCTGCAGACAAGATGGATTTCTTTCTGTATTGCTATAGTAAATTGGTTTTTGTAGAGTTTTCATAGGCTTTGTAAATCTTGCTGGTACAATCCAGAAGAGATTTGCTAACATAATAGCTAACTGGAGAATCATCAAAAAATTAAAAAATAATTTTCATCATCTTATTATCAACTGGATTAAAATTACTCATAGGAACAGTAATATTAATGGTAGTATTTCTTTCTAGGGTGGTAATGGAATTTTTTTCCTTTTTATTAATGATCAGCCCTTAATGTATCTTATGTGGACAATTGACATTCTTTAAACTCCTTCAAAAAGCACAATGACAAATGGCATTTTTAATAGCAAGATGCTTAGTGAATATATAATTCTTTGTCCATATTAAAATTAAGGCAGGAACTCTAATCTGTATCTATTTCATCTTTTAAATGTATTGAAAGGCCTTTGAGTGCATCTTAAGCAGTTGGTAAATATTTTTCAGGTTATCACATACAGGAACTAGACTCTTAATTTTTCCTAAAATATATGTATGTATAGAAAAACATCCCCTCCAGAAAATGGAACCCATATGCCAAGGCCTGGTCAATTAAAAAACTTAATTTTTGCTTGCTTTGTAATTTGTCTTGGGTTTTCTCTGACACGAATGGATTTCTTTTCTAAGGCAGTCATAGTTCTAACACTGTTTGGGCCTTGAAAAATCCAGTCTGATTTTGGTGCTGAGTTATGGTGGCTTATACTTGTAGTCCTAGGACTTTTGGGGGTCTGGATAGAAGGACTCTTGAGGACAAGAGTTTGAGACCAGCCTGAGAAACACAGCAAGATCCATCTCTCCAAAAGATTTTAAAAAATTAACTGAGCATGGTGGCGTGCACCTGTAGTCCTAGGTACTTGGGAAGCTGAGGTGGGAGGATGACTTGAGCCCCGAAGCTGGAGGCTGCAGTGAGCCACGATTGTACCACTGCACTCCAGCCTCGGTGATGGTACAAGACCCCAGCTTTAAAAAATAAAATAAAATAATCCAGTCTGATGGAGAGTCTTTTGATATTCCTGTTTCTTTCACTATTCAGCTTTGGAGTCTCTCCCCCATCACTGCTCTTGTGTTCTGGAGGTGTCAGACACAGATACACACACGGCACCTTTCGCCAATGCCTTTACTTCTTGGGCGGCAGAGCCTCTTATACTTCACTGACGTTCAGGAAATTGAAAAACCAGGGAAATGCAGGTCTTGCCTATTTTTAAACTTTGAAAATGGTGGACCTGGCTGTTACCCCTTAATTATTTAGAAAGGTGACATTCTCTTTGGAAGTTCCTAAACCCTGTATTAAACCTCACCACTGTGAAGAACTTAGGTGTTTGCTTACTTAGGGTAATATTGTAGGAAGAAAGACATCATATGAATTCCAGATACCATATGATTGGATAATCTTGGAAAACCCTATCAGAGCTAACATTTTTGGACCAACATGTATTAAATCTTCCAAAGAGGATCTAAAATCATAGCTGTAACTTTAAACAACAACAACAATCTGTAACGAAGTGCTGATTTTCATAATGACCGACCTCCCTCTTTTCCTCCCTTCCTCCCTTCCTCCCTCCCTTCCTTCCTCCCTCCCTCCCTCCCTTCCTCCCTTTCCTTCCTCTCTTTCCCCGTTTCCCCCTTCCTGCTTTCCCTCCTTCCCCTTCTTTCAATGGGGTCACCTAGGCTAAAGGGCACTGGTGTGATCATGGCTCACTGCAGCCTCTGCCTCCTGGGCTCAAGTGATCCTCCCACCTCAGACTCCAAAGTAGTTGTAACCATGGGTGCATACCACCACACTCCACTAATTTTTCTTATTTTTGGTAGACATAGGGTTTTGCGATGTTGCCCAGGCTGGTCTCGAACTCCTGAGCTCAAGTGATCTGCCCGCCTCGGCCTCCCAAAACAGGAATTGATTACAGGTGTGAGCCACCATGCCTGGCCATGGCATGTTTTTTAAAAACCAACCTCAGAGATCTAAATTTAATAGTAGGAAGACATTTTTGAGCATTTTTTAATAAAAAAGAGAAATTAAAAATCACAGTCACTTCCATCATGTTTCCACTACTCATTCTTCACTTAGTGACATAAAACTCACTAACACTTTTATCAGCACCACGATGCTTTATGAAAGCAGATCTTAAAAAGTTCACTGAGTTTACGTAAAGATAATGATAGGGAGAAGTAAGTCAGGGCTAAATTCCCAAAAAGAGAAAAAGAGAGCTTAATATGGCAAGGTAGTATTTCAGTTGTAGAGTGAGAAAAAAAAGCCTGCATTTTACACATTCTCTATTTCCAGCCATCTGTTATCTATCTTCCTGTCTCTGTATCTATCTGTCAATTGGTCAATCACATTCCTAGGAATGTGATTTTCTTATATAAATCTGTTTGCCCACCGGTGCGTCTGGGAAGCTCTTAGCCCAAGCAAGGACAATTCTGATTTCCCTAAGGACAGAGGAAAATCTTAGAAGTGAAATGAAATAAAAACTGCAACACATAAAAAGCCGTCTCATGCTGCGTGAAAATGTAGGACACAGTTTTATAAAGTTGAAGTTTTAGATTTTAGAATCTAAGGAATTTGCAAGTCTCTCCCCCTGCTACCCTCATTGTGAGCGTATTTAAAGAGTTTTGATGTGTCACAGCAGCAGGGATTATGATGCAGCAGGCAGACAGTTTTGCAGTATATGTGGGCCAAGTGCAAATCCCCCATCTAGATCAGGAAAATTGAAATGTAAGAAAACGCTGGGTTCTGGGTGGGAGGGCATGTTGCCTTGAACTATCTTTCAAACCTGGCTAAATTCTCAACATCAAAAATTTGAGAAGGCAGCAAACTGACACAAGAACAGAAAACCAAACACCGCATGTTCTCACTCATAAGTGGATGTTGAACAATGAGAACACAGGGACACAGGGAGGGGAACACCACACATCGGGGTCTGGGGTGTGGGGGGCTAGGGGAGGAATAACAGGGGGTGGAGGGATTGGGGAGGGATAGCATTAGGAGAAATACCTAATGTAGATGACGGGGCGATGGATGCAGCAAACCACCACCATGGCACATGTATACCTATGTAACAAACCTGCATGATCTGCACATGAACTGCAGAACTTAAAGGATGATAATTAAAAAAAAGATTTGAGAAGGTTGATAAATTCTGTGGCAGCCCAGATCAGATTTCTCAGGGTTGGAATGAACAACACTGGGTCAGCAGTTATTGGGAAAAGATAATTATCAGTCAGCCATTTAAAAAGTCATATTATTTCTCGGTTCCACAGAATATATAAATGAAGCAAAAACTTCATTCCTCTGCGAGAGAGTATTTTTAAAATGCTCTCCATCACCACGGTGAAGACTGTATGGCAGAAACCTCTCACAGATGAGGTGACAGTGTGAAATTAGTTCACTTGTAAATAGGGTTTTTAAAACAACAGGTTAATTACACAAGGCAGGCTAAGCTCTCAGGAGAATAACAGCAACGAGTGTGGTGCGTGAGGCTCATAATTTCCATTAATAAAGTCAGGATGTGCACCTCACTCTTCATGGAGCTTGCTAAAAATACAACTCAAAAGGAAATAAAACTAACAAAATGAAAAGGCACTGAATTATTTCCATGGACCTGTGCTTCTGGTGACCTGATCATCCCGCATTCACATTTTCCTTCCGACTCTGGAGGCTCAGCCCTACTTCATCCCATCATCCAGACTTTCCAGCTTGGAAACCTCAGCATCATCTGCAGCTTCCTTTTCTTATTCACTTTCTATGACCAAGTCAATACCAAATCTTCCCAATTCAGGCTCAGAAATGCCTCTCAAATCCAGCCACTGCCATTCATCCACACTTCATACATGGTCTACCAACAGACTACCTTGCCATCTGGGCATTAAAAAATCAATAGCCATTAAAAAAATGTTACTAAGTATTGCTAATAACAGCACACACCTAGCAGTGCTTATGATGTGTGAAGAACTGTTCTAAGAGCATTTATCCTCACAACAGTGCTATGAGATAGACCAGGCGTCCCCAAACTATGGCCTGCGGGCCGCATGTGGCCCCCTGAGGCCATTTATCCGGCCCCCCACCGCACTTCAGGAAGGGGCACCTCTTTCATTGGTGGTCAGTGAGAGGAGCACAGTATGTGGCGGCCCTCCAACGGTCTGAGGGACAGTGAACTGGCCCTCTGTGTAAAAAGTTTGGGGACGCCTGAGATAGAAACTATTATTATCCCTGTTTCACAGAGAGGGAAAATGGATAACAGAGAGGTTAAGTCACTCATCCAGGGTCACACAGCTGGTAAGCAGCAGAGCTGGGATTCGAATTCAGGTGGTCCATCCTCAGAGTCCGTGCTCTAGTGACCAAAGCATACTGCTCCTGTATTCATTTAACCCATTATTATTTTTAGCATTATTTTTTTGGAAAAGGTAATGCAATTGCCTGGTCCAACATTCAAAAGTTATAGAAGGGTGCATATCAAAAAGCTTCCTTTCCATCCCAGTTTTCCACTGCCCAGGCCCCTGTTCTGGAAGTAAGTAGCCTCACTAGTTATTTGACAGCATTCCAAGCAAATGCTTCTATGATATTTCCCTTCCCCCTTTTTTTTCAGTGTACAAATAGACTGGATACAATTTGGCAGGTTGCCTTTTTCACTAAACAACATGGATTGAAGGTCATTGCATTGCAGTACATGAAGAGCTTCTTACTCCTTTTTTCCCCCTTTCTTTCTGCTTTTTAAGACAGATGGTTTAAACTAAAGATGGGCAAACTTTTTCTGTAAAGGGCCAGATAGTAAATATTTTAGGCTTTGAGGTCCATATGGTCTCTGCCACATATGCTGCTGTTGCTTCCTTTAAAAAAAAAAATCTTTAGAAATGTAAAACCCATTCTCATCTCATGGGTCACACAGAACAGGCTGCAGGCCAGATCCGACCCGTGGAGCGCAGTGTGCTAATCCCGGAACCAGCGGGTTCTTACCTCGCCTCCCCACGTCTAGTATTTTTCTATTCTGATCCCTCTAGACCGTTCTAAGAGAACTGTCTTTCTATGAAACAAATCTGATGCTGCCACTGCTCCCTCTAAATCTTCTGCAGATCCCCACTCCCAAGAGGGTGAAGTCCAGACTAGTTGGCAGTACCACAATGTTCTTCATGATGTACCTATTTCTCCTCACCTCCACGTCTATCACATCAGACCGTGTCGCCAGCCGCTCTTTTCCTCAACGCCTGCAACAACCTCTTTGCCCCACTATTATCATAAACACTTCTTTCCCCCAAATCCAACCTCTAAGACGCCATGGTGCCAGGGACCTTTTACAAGTGCAAATCACATCTGCTAACTCCCAATGGCCTGTTGCTGCCCTAGACAGAAGTCAACTCCCCTATCACGGTCTACAAGGCCTGCCAGCTCTGCTTGGCCCTCCTCTCTGACTTCGTCGCTACCATGCTTCCTCCTTCCACTCCTCTCTCTTCAGCCATACTGATTTTTCTGTTTCTGAAACAAGCCAAGTTTATTTCTGCCTTTATGGGTGCTGTTCCCTTGGCTGGTTCCTTCTCAAAGTTCAGTCTCAGTTCAAATGCCATTTCCTTGGAAGCCTTCCCTCATCTCCCAGCCCACAGGGGCCTCTCCACTTTCCTTCCATCCTGTCATGCTGCTTTGTTTTGTTCATGGCCTGTCTATATTCTCCGCTAGAACATGTGGGGATCTGCAGTGCCCAGTACATTGTCTGACACATATTAGATAAACAATCAAACTTTTCTGATTAGATAATGGAAGAAATTCAAGCCAACTCACCTTTTCTGGTGGATAGCTCTTTACTTCTCACCTTTTATTTTAGGCTCCAGTTCTATTATCTTTCTCTCCAATCACTAAACATGACCTTCCCTTTTAAGGTTTTACACCTTTGCACACGTTATTATTTTGGTTATTTCTTTCTTCTCTGAGGGACAAACTCCTACTCACCCATCAACACCCAGCTTGAATGTTGCCTCTTCTATGGAGTTTTTACACCTCCCCTAGTTAGGACCAACTTCTTCCTCCAGCAGGCTCTCAGAGCATTTTGTACAGACCTTTAAGATCATACCAGGTCATAATTATTTACCTACCACTATGGAGTTTTTATACCTCCCCTAGTTAGGACCAACTTCTTCCTCCAGCAGGCTCTCAGAGCATTTTGTACAGACCTCTAAGATCATACCAGGTCATAATTATTTACCTACCACAATGTTCACTGATTATACCCAGAACGCTCCCCAAATATACACAGAAAAAGTTTTTATTTTACCTACAATGAGCTCCTTCAGGGAAAGGACACCTTGAATGGTGCTGTAATGAGACATATGAATAGCATCTAGCTCTGTAATAAGGGCTTTATGTATATTATTTCATTTAACCTTATAATAGCCACAATGAGGCAAGCACTGTTACTATTGGCACTTCACAGATGAGGCAACTAAATTAAAGCTCAGGGAAGCTAGGTAACTTGACCCTGATGGATCTAGAATTCACTCACAGGCTGTCCTGCACAGCACTTTTCACAATGGCTGAGATCTGAAAGCAACCATCAACAGGTTGCTTTCATAAGTATCCATCAACAGGTAAACAAAGAAAATGTGGTACAAGCCAGGCATCCTGGCTCATGCCTGTAATTCCAGCACTTTGGGAAACCGAGGTGGATGGATCACCTGAAGTCAGGAGTTTGAGACCAGTCTTGCTAACATGGTAAAACACCATCTCTACTAAAGACACAAAAATTAGTTGGGAGTGGTGATGCGCACCTGTAATCCCAGCTACTTGGGAGGCCAAGGCAGCAGAATGGGTTGATTCCTGGAGGTGGAGGTTGCAGTGAGCCGAGATCACGCCACTGCACTCCAGCCTGGGTGACAGAGCAAGATGCCGTCCCCCCCCCCCAAAAAAAAAAGTGGTACATATACACAATGGAGTACTATTCAGCCATAAAAGAGAATGAGATCCTATCATCTGCAACATGGATGGAATGGGAAGGTCACTATATTGTGAAATAAGCCAGGCACAAAAAGACAACCGTCTCATGTTCTCACTTATTTGTGGGAGCTAAAAATTAAAATAATCGAACTCAAAGAGACAGAGCATAGAAGGATGGTTATCAGCAGCTAGGAAGGGTAGCAGGAGGGTTGTGGGGCGGGGGGGAAGCTGTGATGTTAAAGGTACAAAAAATAGTAAGGATGAGTAAGACCTAGCATTTTCTAACAGAACAGGTGACTACAGGCAAAAATAATTAAAAAACTAAAAGTATAATTGGGTGGTCTGTAACACAAAGGTAAATGCTATTTACCCTGATGCAATTATTACACATTCCATGCCTGTATCAAACTATCTTATGTAACCTATAAATATATACACCTATTATGTACCCACAAAAGTTAAAAACTTTAAAAAGGGTGATGTTCTTCTCTTTCCTGCCCTGCTGACACCCCCACTCTCACCACCTCTCTCCTTTACTACCTATTGTCCTTAGATCTCAACTGAAATACTGCTTCTGGCTAGGCGCAGTGGCTCATGCCTGTAATCCCAGCACTTTGGGAGGCCGAGGCGGGTGGATCACCTGAGGTCAGGAGTTTGAGACCATCCTGGCCAACATGGTGAAACCCCGTCTCTACCAAAAATGCAGTGGGCCATGGTGGGGTGGCTCTTTGAGGACCTGATTGCTCTTGAGCTCTGAGCTTATCAGGGTGGTGCACAAATCTGTTCTGTTCCCCTTTGTGGAGACCTAGGAGCACAGCCCTGTTCAGAGAGGGGTCATCTGGGACTCTTTCTCCCCTGCAGCAAGGTCCTCCCCTGCAGGGGCACAGATGTCCCTCTGTCAGTCAGATGCAGAGGCACGGCGATGAGGCTGCCCTCTGCACACCTGTGACTGTGCCATCCCCAAGGGCAGCCAGATGTCCTTGGGGCCTGCCTCCTGCTGCCACACGCTGCTTATCCATGTGGACATAAGCTGCTCTTCCAGCTCTCTCTTGAGCTAATGCAAAGGGAACACAGGGCTCTGGGCAGGAAGGTAAGGAGTATAGAAGGCAGGGGAGACAAGGCTAGAAGGAGGAGCAGGCTCTTTACTTTTTCTGTTAAATCAAGAAATTTTCCTTAGAAAATAAATATATAATTTCTATCAGAGAATAAGGGTAACAGGCAACAATTAGCATGTTTTTCCTAAGAAGTGGCTGCTGGGTTATACTGACTGTACACTGTTTTCTATTTGCAGGCATCATATCACTTCTCAGCTCACTGGGGAAATTCTGTCTAGAGGCTGCTTCCAAACTTTAGGGTAGTGCTACTCAAAGTAAGGTCCTTGGACCAGCAGCATCAGTGTCACTGGGGAACTCATTAGAACTGCAGACTTTAGGCCTCATGGCAGACCTGACAAATTCAGAATCTGAATTTTAATATGACCCCTCAGAGAATTTATAAGTACATTAAAGTTTGAGAAACACTGACTTAGTTAAAATGCAGGGTTTAAAATGCCTAATTAAAATGCAAGTTTGGGGCTCCAGGCCTTAGAAACTCTGATTCACCTGATCAGAATGAGATCCAGAAATCTAACAAGCACCAAAGGTGGTTTTGCCTTCTCTTTGAGCAACTGTGGTTTAGAGGCAGTGGTGGAAATGGTATAGTTGGACAGTCCTGAGATGAAATCTCAGCTCTACCATCTACAAACTAGGTAATCCTAATTAACCACTTCATCTCACTGAGCATCAGTTTCCTCAACTCTAAAATGGAGCTACTAGCTGGGCACAGTGGCTCACGCCTATCCTGGCACTTTGGGAGGCTGAGGCGTGCAGATCACCTGAGGTCAGACGTGTGAGACCAGCCTGGTCAACAGACAGAGTGAAACCCTGTCTCTACTAAATGTGCAAAAAATATTAGCCAGGCGTGGTGGTGTGCGCTACTCAGGAGGGCAAGGGAGGAACCTGGGAGGTGGAGGTTACAGTGAGCAGAGATTGCACCACTGCACTCCAGCCTGGGCAACAGAGTGAGACTCTGTCTAAAAAAAAAAAAAAAAAAAAAAAAGAGGAGCTAGTAAGCTAGTAATGCCTATACCTTCATCTGTGAGGTTAAAGGTGATGTTGATATGGTGTGGCAGTATCCCCACCCAAATCTCATCTTGAACTGTAATCCCCATGTGTTGGGGGAGGAGCCTGGAGGGAGGGGACTAAATCATGGGGACAGATTTCCCCCTTGTTGTTCTTGTGATAGTGAGTGGGTTCTCATGAGATCTGGTTATTTGAAAGCGTACGTCACATCCCCATTGACCCTTGTCTTGTCCTGCTTTGCCATGGTAAGACATGCTTGCTTCCCCTTCACTTTCTGCCATGATCCTAAGTTTCCTGAGGCCTCTCAGTGGAACTATATGCCAATTTAACCTCTTTTCTTCATAAATTACCCAGTCTCAGGTAGTTCTCTATAGCAGTGTGAAAATGGACTAATACATCTTTAAAATGCCTAGCGCCGAAGCTGTGGCAAATAGAAGGTGTTTGAGAAATGTTAGGTTTTACAACTACTACACCGAACAGTTCAAGTGGTTGTGCCATTGGATAGTGGGCTGGGCCAGAGAGTGTTAATTTCAACCGCAGGGACAGAGAAAGCCAAAGTGGGCTCACTGAGTTTTGATGGCTACAGTTTCTCTATTACTTAACACTGACCTTAAAGTCACGGAGAAAGGATTAGACTGCAGCAACTATCAAAATTTATCATACATTAAAAATCATCTTGGGGATTTCTGCCAAGATTTCAACCCTGGTGAATCTGATTATTATGTGTTTTGGGGTTGCTCTTCTTGAGGAGTATCTTTGTGGTGTTCTCTGTATTTCCTGAATTTGAATGTTGGCCTGCCCTGCTAGGTTGGAGAAGCTACATGGGGATTAGGGGCCGAACAGGAACAGCTCTGGTCTGCACTTCCCAGCATGAGCAACACAGAAGGCGAGTGATCTCCACATTTCCAACTGAGGTACCAGGTTCATCTCACTGGGACTGGTTAGACAGTGGGAACAGTCCAAGGAAGGTGAGAAAAAGTAGGGTGGGGCATTGCCTCAACCGGGAAGCACAAGGGTCCAGAGAACTCCCTCTCCTAGCCAAGGGAAGCCATTAGGGACTTTTTCTGACACTCTGTCACTCTGGCTCAGATACTGCACTTTTCCCACGGTCTTCACAACCTGCAGGCAAGGAGATTCCCTCTAGTGCCTACAACACCAGTGCCCCAGGTTTCCAGCTCAAAATTGGGTGGTCATTTTAGCTGCAGTTTTTTTTTTTTTTTTTTTTTTTTTTTCTCATACTCCAGTGGCGCCTGGGATTCCAGCAAGACAGAACTGCTCGTTCCCCTGAGAAAGGGGGCTGAAGCCAGGGAGCCAAGTGATCTAGCTTGGCGGGTCCCACCCCCACAAAGACCAGCAAGCTAAGATCCACTGGCTTGAAATTATCGCAGCAAGCACAGCAGTATGAGCTCGACCTTGGAAATTTGAACTTGGTAGAAGAGGAGTGTCTGCTACTGCTGAGGCTTGGGTAGGTGGTTTAACCTGGCCTGTGTAAACAAAGTTGCCGGGAAATTTACACAGCAACTGGGTGGGGCCCATGGCAGCTCAGCAAGGCCTCTGCAGGCAGATTGTCACTAGAATCCCTTCTTGCTGGGCAGGTCATCTCTGATAAAAGGCAGCAGTTCCTCGGGGATTTATAAATAAAGCCCCCACCTTCCAGGGACAGAGCGCCTGGGAAAAGGAGCGGTTGTGGGTACAGCTTCAGCAGACTTAAACGTCCCTGCCTGGCAGCTCTGAAGGGAGCAATGGATCTCCCAGCACAGTGCTTGAGTTTCAATAAGGTATAGACTGCCTCCTGAAGTGGCTCCCTGACCCCCATGTAGCCTGAATGGGAGACACCTTATGCAAGAGAGCACTGGCTGGCATCTGGCGGGTACACTTTGGGGACAAAGCTACCAGAAGAAGGAACAGGCAGCAATCTTTGTTGTTCTGCAGCCCTAGTGGGTGATTCCCAGGCAAGCAGGGTCTGGAGTGGACCTACAGCAAACTCCAGCAGTTCTGCAGCAGTGGGGCCTGACTGTTAGAAGGAAAACTAACAAACGGAAAGAAATAGTTTCACCATCAATAGAAAGGACATCCATTCAGAGACACCATCCAAAAATTGCCAGCTTCAAAGACCAAAGATAGATAAATCCACGAAGATGGGAAGAAACCAGCAAAAAAGGCTGAAATTTTCAAAAGCCAGAATGCCTCTTTTCCTCAAAGGGATCATAACTCCTCACCAGCAAGGGAACAAAACTGGATAGAAAATGAGTTTGATGAACTGAAAGAAGCAGGCTTCAGCAGGTGGGTAATAACAAACTCCTATGAGCAAAAGAAGCATGTTCTAATCCAATGCACGGAAGCTAAGAACCTTGAAAAAAGGTTAGACAAAATGCTAACTAGAATAACCAGCATAGAGAAGAACATAAACAACTTGTGAAAAACACAGCATGAGAACTTCATGAAGCATACACAAGTTCTAATAGCTGAATTGATCAAGCAGAAGAAAGGATATCAGAGATTGAAGATCAACTCAATGAAATAAAGCAAGAAGACACGATTAGAGAAAAAAGAGTGAAAAGAAATAAAGTCTCCAAGAAATATGGGATTATGTGAGAAGACCAAATCTACATTTGATTGGGGTACCTGAAAGTGACGGGGAGAATGAAACCAAGTTGGAAAACACTCTTCAAGATATTCTCCAGGAGAACTTCCCAACCTAGCAAGGCAGGCAAACATTCAAATTCAGGAAATACAGAGAACAGCAAAAAGATGTTCCTTGAGAAGAGCAACCCCAAGACACATAATCACCTGATTCACCAGGGTTGAAATGAAGGAAACAATGCTAAGGGCAGCAGAGAGAAAGGTCGGGTCACCCACAAGGGGAAGCCCATGAGACTCACAGTGGATCTGTCAGCAGAAACCCTACAAGCAAGAAGAGAGTGGGGGCCAATATGCAACATTATTTAAAAAAAGAATTTTCAATCCAGACTTTAATATCCAGCCTAACTAAGCTTCATAAATGAAGGAGAAATAAAATCATTTATGGAGAAGCAAATCCTGAGAGATTTTGTCACCACCAGGCCTGCCTTAAAAGAGCACCTGAAGGAAGCACTAAACATGAAAAGGAATGATTTGTACCAGCCACTGCAAAAACATACCAAATTGTAAAGACCATCGACACTATGAAGAAACAGCATCAACTAATGAGCAAAACAACCAGCTAGCATCAAAATGGAAGGATCAAATTCACACATGACAATATTAACCTTGAATGTAAATGGGCTAAATGCCCCAATTGAAAGACACAACTTGCAAATTGGATAAAGAGTCAAGACCCATTGGTGTGCTGTATTCAGGAAACCCATCTCATGAGCAAAAACACACATACACTCAAAATAAAGGGAAGGAGAAAAATTTAGCAAGCAAATGGAGAGAAAAAACAAAGCAAAACAAAAAAACAGGAGTTACAATCCTAGTCTCTGATAAAACAGAATTTAAACTAACAAAGATCAAAAGAGACAAAGAAGGGCGTTACATAATGGTAAAGGTATCAATACAACAAGAAGAGCTAACTATCCTAAATATACATGCACCCAATACAGGAACACCCAGATACATAAAGCAAGTTCTTAATGATCTACAAAGCAACTTAGACTCTGACACAATAATAGTGGGGGGCTTTAACACACCAGTGTCAATATTAGATCAATGAGAGAGAAAATTAACAAGTATATGCAGGACTTGAACTCAGATCTGGACCAAACAAACCTAAAAGACATCTACAGAACTCTCCACCCCAAATCCACCGAATATATATTATTCTCAGCACCACATCACACTTATTCTAAAATTGACCACAGAATTAGAAGTAAAACATTCCTCAGCAAATGCAAAAGAATGGAAATCATAGCAAACAGTCTCTCAGACCACAGGGTAATCAAACTAGAACTCAGGATTAAGGAACTCACTCAAAACTGCACAGCCACATGGGAACTCAACAGCCTGCTCCTGAATGACTACTGGATAAATAGGAAATGAAGGCAGAAATAAAGATGCTTTTTGAAACCAATGAGAACAAAGACACAATGTACCAGAATCTCTGGGACACATTTAAAGCAGTGTGTAGAAGAAAATTTATAGCAATAAATGTCCACAAGAGAAGGAAGGAAAGATCTAAAATCAACACCCTAACTTCACAATTAAAAGAACTAGAGGAGCAAGATCAAACAAATTCAAAAGCTAGCAGAAAACAAGAAATAACTAAGAGCAGAGCAGAACTGAGGGAGATAGAGACACAAAAAACTCCTCAAAAAATCAGTAAATTGAGGAGCTGGTTTTTTGAACAAATCAACAAAATAGATAGATGGCTAGCCAGACTAATAAAGAAGAAATGAGAGAAGAATCAAATAGATGGCAATAAAAAATGATAAAGGAGACATCACCACTGATCCCACAGAAATATAAACTACCATCAGAGATTACTACAAACAACTCTATGCAAATAAACCACTAAATCTAGAAGAAATGAATAAATTCCTGGACTTTAAACACCCTCCCAAGACTAAACCAGGAAGAATCTGACTTTCTTAATAGACTAATAACAAGGTCTGAAATTGAGGCAGCAATTAATAGCCTACCAACTAAAAAAAGTCCAGAACTAGATTGGTTCACAGCTGAATTCTACCAGAGGTACAAGAGGAGATGGAACCATTTCTTCTGAACCGATTCCAAACAATACAAAGAGAGGGAATCCTCCCTAACTCATTTTATGAGACCAATATCATCCTGATACCAAAACCCCCAGAGACATACTAAAAAAGAAAATTTCAGGCCAATACCCATGATGATCACTAATGTGAAATTCCTCAATAAAATACTGGCAAACCAAATCCAACAGCACATCAAAAAGCTTATCCATCATTATCAAGTCTTCTTCATCTCTGTGATGCAAGGCTGGTTCAACATACACAAATCAATAAATGTAATCCATAAGTTAAATAGAACCAAAGACAAAAACCACATGATTATTTCAATAGGTGCAGAGAAGGCCTTTGACAAAATTCAACAGCCCTTTATCTTAAAAATTCTCAATAAACTAGGTAGCAGTGGAATGTATCTCAAAATAATAATAGCTATTTATGAAAAACCAACAGCCAATATCATATTGAATGGGCAAAAACTGGAAGCATTCCCTTTGAAAGATAAGGATGCCCTCTCTCCCCACTACTATTCAACATAGTATTGAAAGTTCTGGCCAGGGCAATCAGGCAAGAAAAAGAAATAAAGGGTATTCAATTAGGAAAAGAGAATGTCAAATTATCTTTATTTGCAGACGACATGATTGTATATTTAGAAGACCCCATCATCTCAGCCCAAAACCTCCTTAAGCTGATAAGCAACTTTAGCAAAGTCTCAGGATACAAAATCGATGTGTAAAAATCACAAGCATTTCTATACACCAATAAGAGACAAACAGCCAAATCATGAGTGAACTCCCATTCACAATTGCTACAAAGAGAATAAAATAACTAGGACTACAACTTACAAGGGATGTGAAGGACCTCTTCAAGGAGATCTACAAACCACTGCTCAAGGAAATAAGAGAGGACACAAATAGACAGAAGAAAATTCCATGCTCATGGATAGGAAGAATCAATATTGTGAAAAAGGCCATACTGCCCAAAGTATTTTATAGATTCAGTGCTATCCCCATCAAGCTACCATTGACTTTCTTCATAGAATTGGAAAAAAAACACCTTAAATTTCATATGGAATCAAAAAAGAGCCCAAGTAGCCAAGACAATCCTAAGCAAAACAAACAAACAAACAAACAAAAAACAAACCCCCCTGCCACAAAGCTAGAGACATCATAGTACCTGACTTCAAACTATACTATAAAGCTACAGTAGTCAAAACAGCATGCTACTGGTACCAAAACAGAGACATAGACCAATGAAACAGAACAGAGGCCTCAGAATTAATGCCACATATCTACAACCATCTGATCTTTTAAAAACCTGACAAAAACAAGCAATGGGGAAAGGATTACCTATTTAATAAATGGTGTCGGGAAAACCGGCTAGTCATATGCAGAAAGCTGAAACTGAATCCCTGCCTTACACCTTATACAAAAATTAACTCAAGATGGATCAAAGATTTAAACATAAGACCTGACACCATAAAAACCCTAGAAGAAAACCTAGGCAAAGCATTCAGGCCATAGCCATGTGCAAGGACTTCTTAACAAAAAAACCAAAAGCAATGACAACAAAAGCCAAAACAGACAAGTAGGATTTAATTAAACCAAAGAGATTCTGCACAGCAAAAAACAAACAAACAAACAAACAAACAAACAAACAAAAAACTATTATTAGAATGAATAGGCAACCTACAGAACGGAAACATTTTTTTGCAATTTACCCATCTGACACAGGGCTAATATCCAGAATCTACTAATAACTTAAACAAATTTACAAGAAAAAACAAATAATGCCATCAAAAAGTGGGCAAAGGATATGAACAGGCATTTCTTAAAAGAGGATATTTATGCAGCCAACAGACATATGAAAAAATGCTCATCAACACTGGTTATTAGAGAAATGCAAATTAAAACCACATTGAGATACCATCTCAGGCCAGTTAGAATGGCAATCGCTAAAAAATCAGGAGACCACAGATGCTGGAGAGAATGTGGAGAAATAGTAGCGCTTTTACACTGTTGGTGGGATTGTAAATTAGTTCATCCATTATGGAAGACAATGTGGCAATTCCTCAAGGATCAAGAACTAGAAATACCATTTGACCCAGCAATACCATTACTGGGTATATGCTATGCCCAAGGGATTATAAACCATTCTATCATAAAGACACATGCACATGTAAGTTTACTGCGGCACTGTTCACAATAGCAAAGACTTGGAACCAACCCAAATGCCCATCAATGACAGACTGGATAAAGAAAATGTGGCACATATACACCATGAATACTATGCAGCCATAAAAACGATGTGTTTGTGTCCTTTGTAGGGACTTGGATGAATCTGGAAACCATCATTCTCAGCAAGCCAACACAAGAACAGAAAACCAAAATACTGCATGTTCTCATGCGTAAGTGGATGTTGAACAATGAGAACACATGGACACAGGGAGGGGAACATCACACACTGGGGCTTGTAGGTGGTAGGGGGCAAGGGGAGGGGTAGCATTAGGAGAAATACCTAATGTAGATGACAGGGTGATGGATGCAGCAAACCACCATAGCATGTGTACACCTAAGTAACAAACCTGCATGTTCTGCACATGTACCCCAGAATTTAAAGTATGATAAATAAAATAAAAATAAATAAAAAAAATCACCTTGGAAGCTAATTAAAAACGCTAATTCCTATGGGCTTCTTCCCAGTGATCCTGCTTTATCACACTTGATACATGGCCTAGGAATCTGCATTTTCATCCCTAGGAGATGCTGATGTATAAGTCCTCACCTGGAGAAACAGTGGCTTAGAGAATATTCATATTCATTCAATAAATGTAGAGCTTGCCGCATGTGGGACCCTGAGGTGGCACTGGGCAATATACACAAGGATGAATAAGACCCGACCTGATTCCCACCGAGCTGAGAGCTGGAGCTTCCAAGGAGAAAACAGGGTCTGTGCTGCAAGGTAGGACATCAATAAGAACAGTAGCCCATTACAGCAATGGAGAAAAGCCATACCTGGGCTTCTGCACCTTCAATGTTGTGGGAGAGATTTCCATTTTGTACAGGTTCTGAAGCATCACTGGATGGTGTCATTTCAACTTCTGTGCTGGTGCTGTTCGGAAGCTCTATTTTTTCTGTGACATAATTTAAACACACACACACACACACACACACACACACACACACGCAGAGAGAGAGAGAGAGAGAGAGAGAGAGAGAGAGAGAGAGAGAGAGAGCGCAAATGGAATCAATGGGGGTAAAGAGCAATATTGAAAAGAACTTCCTAAAATATTGGGCCAAAGCAGAGGACAGTGGTGTCCCAGAGGTGATAAGGCCCAGGGCTGGTATTGAGCCCAGTGGGAAAGGAATTTCACTGTTCTTCCCCACATCTTTCAGGATACCACCCTGAATCCTTAATAGTACCCTGGCTTGCTGCTCTGGCATGACACCTTACCCTGAGTGCCCTATCAGCTCCTATAGTATGCCCTTCTCGAGTCTAGACAATTTTACCAACTAGCTATTCAGGAACATGAACGTAGACATTTAAAAACCAAAACCATACCCAATCTACATATTATTGTTTACACCCAGGACTGCAGCCTTCAGATATTTTCTTACAACAATACCTTTTCTTTCATACTGTACTCTGGAAATGATATTGGCTAGGGCTTCAGGGTCCTAGACTTTACTCTGCTACGATCAGGCTGTCACCTTAGGCTAGTCTCCTTCTTCCTCTGGGACTTGGGAAACTTATCTGTGAAATGAGGGGGTTTGACAGGTTGACCTCCAAGGGACATTATGCTCAGCTGTAATTCAGGCTCTGTGAGTGGAAACTCTTCCAGTGCCTAGGTGGCCATGGGCAGGGCAGGCTGGTGAATGCTACTCAGCACACTCCACATGGGCGCTTCCTATTGCAGGCAAGGCAACGGGGAGCCGGACAAGTAATAGAGGCCAAAGCCTGTGTCATTCCTCAATCAGAGAGAACATTTGGCTAGAGTGAAGTCAGAGGTCAGCAAGTGTGGATCTGACACTTGAGAAGTGACTCTAGGGTAATGGTTAAGCACTAGGACTCTGTAACACTGGGAATCGGACAAGCCTGGCTTCATATTCTGGATCTACAGCTTGAGCTATGTGACCCTTAGCAAGCGACTCAACCTCTCTGAGATTCAGTTTCTTCATCTGTAAAATTGGGGTGATGGCAACAATACTGCTACTACTATTACTGTTGTTACTACTACCACTAATAACGACAATAAGACAAATATGAGAAAAGAGTACTTCTGTAAAGATTAAATAAGAAAATGCATATAAAGCATTGAGCACAGTGCCTTGTGCAGAGCAATTAAGAAGCATAAACGATTTGGATCCTGATTATAGTGCCTGCCTTTCACTAGAGGAATTCTTTTTTATCATAACAAACAGGAGTACCTCCAGGTGATCAGTGTTTTGCACCACTGAGGTCTGCTCAGACTTCACTGGGAGGGAAATTTAAAGGTTCCTATTGAAAGCACACACTCTGGCTGTTTTAGGTCAAATCATGGATTTTGGGAGGAAATGAGGCTGTAGTACGCTGTCAGCATTGCTGGGGGTATCAGAATGCTCATCAGTATCATATCTGAGTAGTATCAGCCGCTCATCAAACATGAGAATAACCTTTTTTTTCCCCAGCAGCTTCAGAAGGACTAGACATTTCTATCACTGGTGCTTAAGAAAATAATTTGAGTTACAAAAAAATTGTTGAGTTTGAAGCAGCCACATTTTGGAAATCACATGGAAATATTTACGTTTATTTATGTATTTAGTTGTGGAATATAGACACATGAAAAGATTTAAATTAGAAATACCATAGAAACTCAAATTTACTTTATCTTTCCAAGTTTTTAGCAGTGACAGCAATATGTATGTGATGTGGTACGTGTGGCTATGCCAGTTTTTCTTAGTATGCTTGATTCAGTTATTTAAATTAAAAAATACTAAGGACCTTGGGTAAACATTAAAACTCTGTTTGGATAAATCTACTGGCTGATGTGATACAACCTTAGGATCAGCCTGCAATGGTAAGTTGACCCTAGTAACACAGAATACCGCATAAAAGGGGAGTGAAGATGTCCAAGAACAGAGATGAACAGAGGAGCAGAGACTACTGGCCAGGGATGATACTGAACCTGTGTGTGCACATCTTAGCTTACAAAGTGCTTTTACACAGCAGGCTGGGTGGGGGCTCATACTCAAAGAAAATATGAACATAAATCTTACTTTGAAAAGCATTAGACACACACTATTTTCTAGTTACAAAGTCATTCAGAGACTCAATAACATTAGAAAAATCCTTGGAATTAAGTGTCCTACCTCCTTAAAAAAGATTAAATCCAAGTCTAAGCTTGGCCAGTCATCAGGAGGAGGACTAGGACTGAGCCTAGGAATCTTTCATTCTAAGCTACCTCATTCTACAAAACACGAGTCAACAAGGGAAGTAGAAAAAATAACTTGTGCAGTTGAATCTAAACATCACTAACAAAACTCAACCTATGCGGTAGACTTTCATGGCGTGGCTTTACCTTTTTATAGTACAAAAGTAAAATATACTTATTCTAAAAAACTTTATAGAAGCATAAAGTAGCAGAAAAAAAATATATAACTCATCATCCCAGCTTTAGGAAGTAACTATTGTTAACATTTTAGCTGACTTCTTTCCAGTTTCTCTTTTCATATCTAACTGCATCTTAACTATTTCTCGGCCAAAAATTTTCCCTGAGGTAGAAGTTAGGATGACAGGAGAGGCAGAAAGTCTTCTATGGAGTGTCAGTATTTGGAGTGCAATGCTGTTGAATTTTGTCTGCAGATAATTTTAGTTACTTGGGTAATAGCTTCGTTTATAGCATAGATCCAGATCAGGTTAAATTTAGTTTGAATTTAGAATTAGAGAGCTATATTATAGTTACAGACAGGAGAGAAGGAACATCATGTTCCAAGTTAAAATAAGATGTCTGAATGTCACAATCTGGTCACATAGGAGCTCTGCAAAAGTCAGTGTAAAGAGACCTGGGGACTGTTATTGCTGAATTCTTAAGAAACAGGAGGCAGCTTCATCTCAAAAGGACTCTGTCACTCAGTTCAGGAGTGACCAAGTCTGTGCCATAAGCAATGTCACAGGTAAAAAAAATCTGGTTAGCAGGCAAGAATTACAAAAGGGGGACTCTCACCTTTGGTTAAACATTAAATGACATCGTGTGTGTGTGTGTGTGTGTGTGTGTGTGTGTGTGCGCGCGCGCACGTGCGTGTACATGTGTATGTGTGTGTACGTGTATACTCTTTATGTGGAATTCCTGAAATACAGTGATTTTCTATTCTTGAATGGAGATGACTAGTTAAGAGTTGGTTTTACTTCAGGTTCCTCAGAGAATAATTTTACTCTTCTTGGACTTCTAGAGTTACTGGTGACGTGCAATGCCCATGCATACCCTGTTCCCACAGGGGAAGAGGGACTCATTTCCTGTTGTCCGGGAAAGGGCTGTGCTGCAGAGGTCTGTGTCCGCACCAAGACAGGGGTTCCCACACTGGTTCTGACTCTCTGCTCCCCTTGCTTCCCCCAGGAAAGGTATGGGATTGATGCTTCCCTGCACTTACCTACGTGGTTGGCAGCCCCATTCTGCCGCTCATTCTCATCCACATGACATTTCTTCTTGGCAATCTTGTGGAGAATTGAAGCCTTTTCTCTGAACCTCCCTGAAGCAGGAAGGAGACACAATGAGAAAGAAGATAAAGAGTCTCAGGGCCAAGCAGGCACGTGGCCGCCTCAGTCACGCTGTACTAACAGCACGATCACTCCACTCTGTCCAACTCCAATGCACCAGGACCTTCCTGAAGGGTACTTTCTTGCCTTTGTAGATTTTTCAGCCCATTCTCTATTTGAGAATCTCTTCCCTCCCATCCAAGTTGCTGATAAAATTAACAAAAGCACCAAGCATCACTAAAGCTCCCCTACTGCTGAGCTCCAAAACAGGTCTAGAGAAAGAGAGCTGCTCTGGAGGCATGGCCATTTCTCTGGACTTAAACGTTCATCCCAGACCAGATTTTGACAATGGGCTGGGAAGGAAAGCCAAACCCAGGGTCCCCTGATTTGACTTCAGTTTTCAAACATTTACATGTTTAGTATCCCTAATTCAGAAAGCCAAAATCTGAAATCCAAAACACTTCTGGTCCCCAGCATTTTAGATAAGGGATACTCAACCTCTCTTATAATTAACATTGCTGTTTCTAAATGAGTCAGGAGCATGCATCAGGGCTTTCCAGATTAGCTGAGTCAGCTGCACTTAAGGCATCAATGAGGCAACTGATTCCATTTGTGGATTTAGGGCAAGGAAGGATCAACTGAGTGCAGCAAGTAATGTTGGTGATGAGACACTTTGGGAACGGTGCCAGACAGGCATGTTTATAGCGGCCCAATTCACAAGTGAGAAATGGTGGAACCAACCCAAATGCCCATCAATCAACGAGTGGATAAGAAAACCATGGTATATATGTATACATACATATGATGGAATACTATGTAGCCATAAAAAGGAATGAATTAACAGAATTTGCAGAGACCAGGATGAGATTGGAGACTATTATTCTAAATGATGTAACTCAGGAATGGAAAATCAAACATCGTATGTGCTCACTGATATATGGGAGCTAAGCTATGAAGATGTAAAGGCATAAGAATGATACACTAGCCTTTAGGACTTGGGGGGAAGAGTGGGAGGGGGATGAGGGATAAGAGACTACAAATACGGTGCAGTGTATGTGTGGGTGATGGGTGCACCAAAATCTCATAAATCACCACTAAAGAACTTACTCATGTAACCAAATACCACCTGTACCCCAATAACTTACGGAAAAATAAAAAAAGAAAGGTACTAGAAAAAAATGCCATTCTCAAAATAATCATTTTAAACAGCTATGCTGCAAGTGCATTGTTTAATTTCTTCTTCATTATTGACATAATGAATGGGCAAATGCATGCAATAAGCAACAACAACAAAAAAAGCAGGCAAAAGTGCAGAGATTAGGGAAACAGCATTTTTCTTTTTTAATCCTTGAATTTCTTCCTTGGGAACATTTAAGATATATAAAAAAATTCTCATTTTAAACTGACTATTGCCTAGATTCAGATATGAGTGTCTCAAAACACCACAACCCTTACAGTTTTCCCACTAGGTATTTTTCTGTTGACTGTGTTCCCTAGCAGAATATTAACAAGGGATCTCACTCTACTTTTCTATTTAGAACCAAACCAAATAAAAATGTTTCTCCCGGAGAGCTTCTTTTCCTAGGATAAAGCATGGCAGACAGGCACCCACTGCCTGCCTCCATGGTTTGGAGTCATGGCATGTGGTCATAGTGATGACTTGTGTGACTGGCTGGGACTGACAGCACCTGTAAACTAGAGTCAGATCAATGGACTCCAGCGGTGAAAATGACACAGGCTGTGTGACCTTTTCTGCTCACGGCTCCATTAGTCACAAGCCTGGACACTGTTACAACAAAGGCAATCTCTAGGACATAAGTACCTTAGTCTAGGCAATGAATGGGCACCACTGAGTACACTCTCAAAAGAAGTAGGAAGGAAAACATTTAATGGAGAAAAAGAGGTCAGTGTGTGGCTTGGGCTGCCTAAGGAATGAGAAAGAAGGATAAGGTGATGGGCATGACTCCATCCGTGAGGAATGTTGAAGGTCAGCATTAGCTTCACCATCCTGGCAGGTAGCTGGAATTTGGTTGTTTCTATTTAATCTCCAAGGGAAACTCTGGGAAGAATAAGGGAAAGGAAAGAAAGCCTGAAGATTAGGAAAAGGAGGCGGTAAAGAAGAACAAGAAAGGATAGAAATGAGAGAGAGAGGAATGCAAGGAAGAAGGAGGCAGGCAGGGGGCTATGATTGCCTGGAGGTTGTCCAGGCCGTGTGAACGTAAGACACTTTCCTGGCCACCAAACCTAGTCTTATTAGGAGATTAGATAAACAGATAACGAGAGTGAGCTTCAGTACTCTGCAGCTCTCAGCCTAAAGAGGGGTTGATAACTCCAGAAAGTCCCAAATCATGTGCTTTCCACCCAGAAGAGAAAAAAAGGAGGTTCTGAAACTTTATTGGAGACGAGGCTTCTACTAGTAAAACCATTCCATCATGGTCTGAGGGGCATTTTTGGAACTTAGAATATCCTGCCACTCTAAGAAAGATAGATGATCAGTATTTGCTATTTTAAAGTTATACATAAAATAATAATAAAGCAGGAAAGCATTCAGAAACAGAAACAAATAGGTCAGTGGAAATTAAACCTGAAATAACTCAACTTAAACAATGTCCGAAAGTCATGAATCATGCCAGAGAAAATACTGGATAGAAACCAGCTAATCACATATTGCTTGTGGTTATAAGACTCTTGTCAGAGTTAAGGTGTGTGCCAGAGAGAAATGATAATAAAAGGGACCCAAAAGCATGGAAGGGGAACCATGCCGTCTGCCAGGAAGCATCTTTCAGGACACTGTTGGCCACTGGCACTCATGGGCTGGTTTTCCCCAAATCTCCAAGGAAAATCTAGGCGAACAGGGTAGGCGATAACCCTAGAATTGGAATTTGATAGTTTCTCAGATACTTTACAGGCCAGTGAGACTGCATGTTACTCTCTTCCCACCGCAGCAGCACCTCAGGTTTTCTGCACTACTGAACAGTAGGAGGGATTAGCCTTATTTGTATCCTCTTGGGATTTAGCCTTAGGGGCAGCAAGGCAAAGCAGCAAGACTGGTGGGGAACTATCTTCTCCACAGACCTCTCCACCTTCTTCAATTCAACCTCTCCCCTAGATGATTCTTTGTCCCAACTAATATGACCTGGGGAAGAATTTCCTGTCTTCCACTTCTATAATAATTGTAACCCTGTCTGAGTAGCAATTCCTAGGTCCTTGCTGTTTATCAGAGGCCATTGAAACATGCAATGGGTATTAAAAATGGGAAGAAAAAGGGAAAGGAAAGGAAAAGACAGTCCCCTGGACCATCCAAGAACTGTATGAGGTGGATGCTCTTATCTCCATCTTTTCTCTTTTTGTCGCATCATTACGTCATTCCATGACATAAGTGCTGACAACGGCTGCTCCAGAGCCTAGAAGGATTTTCCCTTAAAGACTAGTTTCTAGAAAGGGAGCAGTTGAGGGCCCACCTTCAGAATGTGGCACACATGTGTAATCCTTCAGGAGGGTGGGGCAGAGCGAGACAAAGCCAGATTCGCTGATTCCAGCCCATTGGACAGCCCTGGGATCGTCACAGGGCACATTTTGAGAAATGCTGTGAGGATGAAGCTAACAGATACACGTGAGCCTGAAGGACCGGGGGAGAAGCCAGCAGAGAACCTGTGAGTTTTGAAGTGATCCTCTCTGCCTTGGGGTTGGAAGACATGGCACCTTCAGAATCTGTTCATCCCCAAGTCACAAGCTAGGAAGAATAGTAACAGGGTGTGTGTGTGTTGGGACAGCACAATTTGATGGTTAAATGGAGGCTAAGTGGATGTGACTGAGAGGCAGGTAGATCTGAGTTCAACTCCCAGCTCTCTCAGTGTCTCTGCTGAGTGATGGGTGAGTTTCTAAATATTTCTGGGCTTTAGTTTTCCCATCTGTTAAGCAGGGATTCCAGTTGTATTGGTAGAGTTACTGGTGACATACTATGTCCATACATGCCCTGTACTCATTTTCTGTCATCCAGGGAAGAGCTTAGCTGCAGGGGTCTTCTGTGAGAAAATGTGGGTAAAGGGCTTATCACAATGTGTGGCACTGAAAGAACTCTAAGTAAGAGGAAAAACGAGAATCAAACAGAATCTCAAGGATAAGGGTGATGTGGCCCAGAGTCACTCTAGAATTTTGCCATCTTCTCTTCTCTCAATCCACACAGGCTGAGCTAAATAATCAGCCACATTCAGACCCAGGAGTTGAAGCATATAGGGCCTTATTGGACTGGTATTCAGGTTTCAGTGAATCCCCCAAAACTGATTAGAAAAAGAATCATTTTACATCTTTCTGCAATTAAGAAGGTCAGGGTGATAGAGCTGGCTTTTGGGCTTTAACCATGGATAGCTCTGCAATCTTAAAATGGGAAGATAATGATCAGTTTTCCCCCATCACCTGCAGAACCAAAATTCAGACCAAGGAACTACTGCTGTTGCAAAAGGCATTTGCTCAAAAGAACCTCATGATACACTAGGTTCTTAACCCCTCTCCACTTCAGGTTCACAATGAGTAAGATGGAGACAAGAAGAGCATCCAGCTCATACAGTTCTTGGAAGGTCCAATGGGTTAATACCCATTGTATGTTTCAATGGCCTCTGATAAACAGCAAGAGCTTAGGAACTGCTACTCAGAAAGGGTTGCTATTATTATGGAAGCGGAACACAGGAAATTCTTCCCCTAAATTACTGAAAATAAGATTGATATTTAAAACAGAACTGATGCCTAGCAGCCTCAGGTGCAGACCCGGTGGTAAAGGGATCGCTCAGATATTTTAGGCACAGATTCCAAGATATGTTAGGCACAGATTCCACCCTAAAGGGTGGCATAGAGGAACGAATCTAAGAAATGATTGTATAACTTTGTGCTGGCGAAAAAGAATTATGATATTTTTCAAGGTGAGCGAAGGAGTTATTTTTAATGTGTTTCGAGGCAACCTTAAAAAGTATACTCTCTTGTGGTCTAAACCCTTAAAGTGTTGTATTTTTATGTAGCTACAGATATTTGTATAGTTAAAAATCTCAGAAGTAGCAAACTGCTCAAATCGTGAGGCACCTACGTCAAAACCTAGTACACAATTTTAATATAGTTTAGCTTGGTCTGAAATCTGCCAAAGAGTACCAGCTGAGCGTCCTCAGAGGAGTGTGTGTTGAGGGGGTGGTAGGGAAGTGCGGAAGTAAAAGATCCACGCATAAGAGCCGAATGTGAATTTTGAAAAACAACCAGCAATCAAAATCCTTGACCAGATCATTCTGACACAAAACAGAAGCTTCATGCTGCATTAAAAAAAACCACCTTTGGAGGGTCTGTTCACGCAAAGAAAATAAATGTACTTTCTCTTCTGCTGTTTATTAAAACAGCCCCTTGGAAATTCCTTCCCATGTTTCCCACCCAGCCTATAATAGGCAAGGTCACAAATGGAATCCTTTGGGGTGATGATCAGATTAGCTTCCAGCTGCTACAGAGCATTCTAAGCATCTGCAACACAGAAACAACGATGGGACCAAAGAGAGGAAAAGATGCAAAGAGAGTGGCTGCACATACCTCGGTGAACAGACCAAACCTTGGCAGAAGAAAGGAAAAAATAACACAGGACGAAAAACTAGGAAACAGCCTTTTAAAATCTATTTTTGTGTTTTCAGTTCTGCTTTTCTTGTCCCTTTCTTTGAAGTTTATGGCTTGGCAGGTAGCTTAAAAAGCAAAAGTGTGCCTGAACTTTCCTACCCTTTATTTCTCGTCCTTTTTTTTTTTTTTTTTCTGGAAGCAGAGACTTGAGTTAGGCAGATTGGCCATCATCACTCTTTGAAGGCTTGCAGAAGAACTGACGCAGCACCGTGAAGTTATCCTGGTTCCCCTTTTTTCCTTCACACCCCACATGCCATCTACCAGCAAATCTGGTGTCCCTATTTTTAAAAGTTTTCAGAATCTGACCACTTCTTCCTTCCACCCCTTTCCCACTCCCTACTCCGCACGCCCACCCAACCAGCACCAAGTCACACAGGAATAATTCTGCTGGTCTGAGTCTTCCGCTTCTACGCTTCCCTCTCTGGCTTCTGGCCAGTCTCCTTCCAGCATCTTTAGTGATCAATAAAACAGAGCATGACACTTCTCTGCAAAATCCTGCACTGGGTCCCCAGGTCAAAGTGAAAGCCAAAGTCTTACTGATTCTGTCCAATGAAGCTCATCCTGACTGCCCTGACCTTGTGCCCTACCCCTCTCCTCTCTCACTGCTCCAGCCATGCTGGTCTCTTGGCTGTTTCTTGAAAACATTGTGCACCATCTCACCTCTGTGCCATAGCATTGTCTGGTCCCTCTACCTGTAGTACTCTTCCTGCAAAGGGCCACCGAGCTTGTTCGAAGGTCACCTCATTGAGGCTTGTCTGAGCAGCGTATTTAAATCTGTAGCTTCTCTCCAGCATTTCTTATCCCAGGTTTATTTGCTCTAAAGTAGGTATCACCATCTAATATACTCTATCATTATGATTATGATTGTTTGGTGCTTTTCACTGGCAGAGACAAGCTTCAAAAGGGCAAGTCTTTTCACTGGTTTTGTTCACTGCTGTATCTCCAGCATCAGATTGGGCTCAACAAATCCTTGTGTTCATGGTTTCTAGGCTAGTAGATGAGGTTATGACTCTGTAATGTGCTTCCAGTTGGCAAATGACTCAGAGTAAATGTCTTTAGGACCTCCAAGCCCATGGCCCCAGTAGAGCTGAGTGTCTACCTATGAGATCCCATGAACTTTCTAGAGGTAAATAGGAGAAAAATGGGGTACACCAGCTGTTTGCACTGTAGTGGTGGAAGGCAGGGGAGACACATCAGTTGTCCCCCTCTACACACTTCCAGGGCCAGCAAGGTGCATGTGCAAAGGAGCCCTTTTCATGGGACAGGAGGTTAGGTGAACACAGAGCAGGGCAGGGAAAACTGGGCCTGGGCTTCTTGTTTTTATTAAGCTGCCCCTCATTCATCAAAGCCTAACTCAACGTCCAACCTGAAGGTTTCTCTGCACACACCCCTCTTTTCCAAGTGGAAACCCATCATTCTCATGGCACTTCGTACATGTCACAGCCCCTATTTCAGCTTGCTGTTCACACATCTGCTTTCCCCAGCAGCAAGCAGTCTTTTCTGGGAAAGGGATCTTTCCTCCGCCATCTTTAGTATCCTTGTACAAGTGTCCTAGGATCATACCTTGCCCATCACAGGCCTCCACTGTCTTGCAGTGAAGCTCTCACTATGATCAGCTCTTCCAGAAAGTCAAGCTTCCTTTCAAGCTAGTACAAGTCACAAATTAACACACTGCAAATAGTAAGCAAACTTGTGCTATGTGCTGGGCTGTATTTGGTGAATAATATAGATCTGGCTGGTACCCTTGTAGAGTTCATAACCTAAAGTGAGAAAGACACTTCGGATTTGTGCTCTGATGGATGGTGGAGGCCTTCTTAGGAGAATATACAGGCTCAGAGAATAAGAGTCAAAGTTCCTCCACACAAGATGCCACCTAGCAACTAGAAGAAACAAATCCTCTTTTATTCTACCGACTGTCTTAAGGGAACAGTTAATTCACCTAATAGAGGCAGGCTTAATTTTTATTCTTAAAAGCAACATTTTAAAGAAATTTCTATTTCTTAAAAACAATAATTTCATCTTAAACAAAACTACTAAGAACATAGAATTTTATTTATTTCCAAATCTGTTTTTGAGGTATAACCTCTAATTATTTTTCTAATTTCTGTGAAGCATGATGCAAACCACTTATTACAGGGCCACACAGATATCAGTAAAAATTAAATTACTCTTGTAATATTTTGTAGTGTCTTTAGTAAATATTTTGTTAATAAACCATATAATAGAGAAGATTAACAACATTTAATTGTCATATTAGATTTATAGATACAATCATAGGACTAGTTTCTGTGATGAATGAGAATACATTCATGATTGTACCTCAAGTGGTGACCAAACCCATTATACAATGAAATGGGGCAGCTGAATTTTTTTATTAAGACCTTTTTCCCCCATTCATGTCTACTGCATAAAAAAAGATATTTTCCTCATTTCCTCTACACTCATTAATTGGAATTCTAAAAGTAGTACCTGTCTATTTATTTATTTATTTACATAGTATAAATGTGTGGATATTTCTTTTATTCTATGGGTCCATTATTTATTTGGTTAATTGTTTCAGCCTAGACTCTGGGAGCTCTTTTAGATTGGATTCTGTGTTCAGTCAATATGCTTCATCCTTTTCAAAGCATTTCTTTATTTTCTGGCATCACAAGATGTTTCAATATCATTTTGTATGTTTCCTGGTTCAGCACTTGGAAGTAATAACTTCTCCAGAAGCACTGACTCCTTTTATTGGAAAATGGTATTTAGAAACCAAGATCTGAGAACTATGTGTGCTTACGCCTACTAAGATGTCATTGCTCCTAGGCTTTCTTAGTGGGCAGAGCTAAGAAAAGATATACATGTATATGGAATTATATATATAAATTTCTATAGCTATAGCTGTCTTTATCTATTTATGACTTTTGTGCTTTAATTGTAATAGAAGTAACCAGTATATTTTTCCAGCAGCTTTGTGCTCCATTTAAATAACTGTGTTCCATTTAAATAATTAATTGCTTCATTTGAAAGCCATCCAGATGCAAATGGTAAATGACAAATCCAGTGCCATCTTTTTATATGGTTACCCACATGTGCCCATTCAGGCTTTCTTTAATAATGTTCTAGAATAATGACCTTTGTGGCTACCCATAAAGGATGGATCAGCCCAAATATGAATTGGTTCTACCATCTTTCCTAGCAGGGTCACCTTATCATTAGAAATAAGAATGTGCTTTTGTAATTGGTCTCCCAATTTTCAATCGCATCACCTGCATCCTCCTGATTTACCCTTCACATGGCTTGGAATTCTCCACACTTCTTATTTGTTTTATTTCTTCTTAAGAAGCTTAAGGAATTTGTCTTATTCTTTTTCAAGACTCTGCTTTAGGCATCTCATCCTTCTGGAAGCTTTCTTGAGTCCCTCTCTTTCAACATAGCACCTGATACCTATCCTATTATGGCACTTGTCATAGAGCCTCAAACGTGTTTTACTGACTCTCTCCCCAACTAGACTGTGAGGCTCTCAAGGATAAGGATGCTGTTCTTCATCTGTGCCCTCAATGCTCACTGTCTAGGCTGGTCCTCAGAAGTGTTAGTGAATATAGCAACATCAACACAAACAACAAAGAAGACATTAGTGGGTGTGAGTGTGAGAAGGTGCTCAGATTTTTCACTATATGAAATGATATTCTGAGCTTACCTTCCTTTCTAGGGGTAGGGAAAGAAGGAAAGACTAGAAACACACTGTGGGAAACTTGCCAGATTTTCTGCTTGGTTAATGCTGTGGTTAAGTTTCCTAAGTCTAATAGCATTTATAGTTAATGTTTATCTATTTTCATACACCCCCTTTAAAAAAATAATCTAACTGAGTTCAGATGTAATTGGTATTTTACAAACAAACAAAAAACCTCCCAGCAAGTATCAGATTGCAGAATAGGACGCTTCAGGAAAAGGACCAACTTATTAATCATGGCTGACTCTGATGCTGTTTCAGAGCTGATGTTCTTTATCATTTTCGGACACCTTCTTCATTGTTTTAGGAACTTAATCTTTTGAACATTTCAATCTCAGATATACAGATACAAATGGATCACACAAAGAAATTCTCAGGGGTTTGTCTGATGCTCAGATTTGGAGTTCTGAGCCAGGTAGAGCCTGCTGGAAAGAAGCTTTAAATGTCTCCTTTTGTTCCCATCTCTGGAACTCTCTGAATGTCTAAGAGATAAACGAATGAAGAATCACTTTACTAAAAAGGAAGACCTCATATCCTAAGACCTGCTAGCATTTAACCCAACTACCTCCTAATGGGTATAAAATTTCTCTTCAGAGTCAATTTGTCAAAGCCCATATTTTGGGTATGTCTCTCTGCAAGTGGGTTGTGACATTATTCATTTGGGGAGTTTTGATCTGATTTATTGCATCTGGAAAATAGTAGGTGCTCAAGAAGTATGTGTTGAAAGATTATGATGACCTATATATAAAAAGCAGAATCAGGCAAAATAGTTCTTTTGAGGAACCTAATATTTTGCCCAATCATTTATTTTATTATAAAGTGGGAGATTTTATATTTGGCTAGCAGGTATTCAGTAGTTGACCCTATTTTATGAACATATAGCATCTCTTGACTCCTAGATTTCATAGGTCTATGAATTGTCACTTAATCTGAGTTCTTAAGTTTCTATTTTTATTTTAGTCTTCAACTTTACATTGTAATCTGGTACCTGTAAATCTCATTTGAAACGCGGGTTAGCAGCAGAAGCGCTGGCACATGCGGAGAGTCCTTAACTAAAGGCTTAGAGGCCCATGACTAAAATGAGATGATTTGGTTCACCGCAGGTCTAATCAAAAGAGAAACTTACCATGCGTAATTGAACATGCCAGCTTCTGAATATAACAAATTCCCATCTTTTTTTCTTTTTTTAAAAAAGAGAAAGCTTCATGAGTTGGGGTGGGGGGATTATGTTATTAATTTAAAATAACAGTATTCATGTTTGACTGATGAAGGCAATTTAAATCTTCATCTCTAGAGATTTCAAAAACACACAAAAAGAAGCATCCACAATTTGCCTTCTGCTGCCATTTAACACCTTCTACATATGCAGTGTGGCAAAATCTGCCTCTCTTTGCCAAGTCCAATCTTTCTGCTTTTACTGCTGACAGTTCAGATGATGAAAATAAGATGCAATGAAGTCTGAAAAGCTGGATGTATTCTAATTAGAATTCCTTGGTCCTGTTTTCAGGAAGACTGTGGCTTTACCCACACAGCTCGTTTGGTCTTTCTATCAGACCTGATGCTGGTTACTAGCTGGTTAGTTTGGTTACGCACACAGACTAGGCTGCTGTCTTCCTAAGATCCAGCCCCAGGAAGATGCTTATAAGAATACATCTCTGAAGCAGTAATGTGGCTAGTACTGGTTCACTACATTTTTTTTTTTTTTTTTGATAAGGCCCAGCCTTACAGAGAACATCTATTCAAGTACCCAGAAAAATCCTCTGGTTATGAAAGTTTGAACTGCATGAGCTAAACTAAAACTTGGAATGAATGAAAGATAACACGGTATCAGAAATGGTGTCTGTGCACAATTAGAGCTCCCTGCTTTGGTAACTGCAAGGTAGAAAGCCAACTTGCAGTGTGCTTCTCAGACTTTCTGTAGGGATAGCAATGATCTTGAGGTACGAAGGGCACACGTTGCTGTAGAAATTGCATATTCTGTGTAGGAGACTGACCCTATCATTTAATTTAGAGAGGTCAAATACCTCTATCATAACTGTACCCTGTATTTAACCGAACTTTGGTAAAACTCAGGTTTCTAAAACAAGTAGATTAGAAGGTAGTTATACTACAAAGTCTTATGTGCTTTGTAATGAAGTCAATTTGAATCTCTCTTCAAACAACTTATTTAAATTTACTGTTTGAGGCCCCAAGTGGTGGCTCATGCCTGTAATCCTAGCACTTTGGGAGGCTGAGGTGGGCGGATCACTTGAGATCAAGAATTCAAGACCAGCCTTGTCAACATGGTGAAACCCCATCTCTACTAAAAATGCAAAAATTAGCTGAGTGCAGTGGTGCCTGACTGTAATCCCAGCTACCTGGAAGGCTGAGGCAGGAGAATTGCTGGAACCCAGGAGGCAGTGAGCCGAGATTGCACCACTGCACTCTAGACTGAGACTCTGTCTCAAAAAAACAACAACAACAACAACAACAACAAAAACAAAACAAAACAAGACCTGTTGAGATTCTCTCATTCATTGTTACCGGGAGCGTTAATTGGTGCAATTCTTTTGGAGGATAATTTGACAAATATCTTTCAAATTTTGAAATGCAGATGGTTTTTGATCTGGCATTTCAATTTTCAGAAATTTATTTTATATGTTTATGCCTTCTACTCAGCAGAATGTGCTCGATGGGCAAAGAGGATACTGATGTAGTATTGTTGTAATAACTAAATAAATAAACAAGAACTGAAAATGTCCTAAATGTTCATCAATAGGGGATTGATTGAACCAACCATGCAGTAAAATACTAAGTAGTTGTTAAATGAATGAAAGTCTAACTGTGCTGACGTGGCAAGATCTCCAAGATACAATTAGTAACAAAAGCCAGGTTAGAAAAGAAACTGATAAAACTGGGCATCTCTAGGGAATAAATGGATCTGGGGTAGGAAGGAGACTCATTCTTACTGTCTTTCCTAATGTGGTGTTTGCTTTTTACTTCTGTGTGCATGTAATGTTTTTATAACAAAAAATAGTTACAATTATTTTATGATTTAAGATTTCTACTGTGGTAAATGTTTGGATTTGTAACTAAAAGGGAATATCTATTTTTTCATCATTTTAAAGGTTTATTTCACGAATGTAATAGCACATTAGGAACTATCCAATGTACTATTTGCTATATTTAACCATATTAATAAAGACTTTGGCTATGAACTAGATCAAATAATATACAAGCCTTTTATTTCAGATGCTGTGACCCAGGAATCTACCTACCATAGTCTTGGTGGCAGCTTACTCAAAATGCAAGGTCAAGTTTTTATAGGGTTTAAGTGGACTGCAGACCAATGTCTACCATTACACTTAATAGAAGGTGCCAGGACAGAATCTTGAGCATGGCAAAAGAAGGGGCATCAAAGTGCCAGTAGCTGAACACTGTTTGGATGGAGGCTTCCCTGTCTTCTCCAGAGAAAAGGACTTACTCCCTTCTGAGGCAGGCCATTCCATCTTTGGATATGTCTGTAGGAGAGGTCTTCCTATGCTGGGCTGAACTGTCTGTCTCCGAACTGAGGAAGGCTGATGTACTTCCCTAACCAAAGCTCCCCTCTCCTGGAAAGACAGACCCTACTTTATCATGGCAAGCTGCCCATGGGACCAATTTCAAGCAATAGGCTATAGTAACAGCTTCTAAAACATTTTCAAGTTGTTTCCTAACTACATGCTATATCCTTGTTCACTTCAGCAGAGCTTCCATGTCATTCATCAACAGCCAGATCCTCATATCCAGATGGCCCTGAACGTCCCCGACCTGATTCAATCTCCCACTCCTGACATCAGTAAATCTAGATCCTTCACCTTTTTTTCTGAAAATTCTCTTTGTCTTCTTGCTCCTACTGAAACTTGACTATTTCCCGAAGGCCCCTTTTCTCCTGTAGCCCTTGAAAGTGGCAGCTGCCTGCTCCTCCAAAGAACCTGCTCTCCATCCTGCCCTTCCTTATTGCTTCTAGATAATTTCTCCTCCCTCCTTGGGTGCACAAACCAGTAACTTCACCCTTTCTACCCAAGCTGACTTCCTGGTTTCCCTCCATTGGTTCCTGAAGATTGTAGAACCTAGCTCACTATTTTCCTCTCTGCCCTTACTCCTGTCCCCATCTGTGATGACGTTTTGTAGGTAAGCCCTGCGACACCTGGCTCCTTACCTTAGTACCTTCACCTACTCGCTCCTAGCTCCCTTTGTCCTCATCCATCCACTCCTGCGGTCAGTCCCGACACCTCATCACCAGAAATATCTGTACCACTTCCAAAACCCCAATTCAATATTAAGTTTTTGGGGAGTCAAAAAGCCCCCAATGTGAAGCATCTCACTTTCTGTCCATCACTCTTTTTTCTCTACTATAATGGTTCTCTGATCTTACTGGTCAATTCATTGATGCTCTCACCTTTTCACTGCCCTCCTTTGAACATGTTCTTCACTAGGCTCTGGAGACATCATTCTCTCCTGGTTTTCTTCCCACCTCAGTCTCCCATGCTGGGCCTCCCCTTTCTTCCCAGACTCTAGACTTTGGAGTCCCCAGGGCTCAATTCTTGGCCTTCTCTTCTCTATCAATTAGCTAGGTATTATAGTCCAGTTCTGTAGCTTTAAATAACACGTACATTTTAGGACTCCCAAATTTACATCTACAGCTCTGCCTGACCTCTGTCCCATGCTCCAGACTCCTATATCCACACTTTCTCAACATCTCCATTTGGATGTCTCATAGGCATTTTAAATTTAACATGAGTGCTCAAGCTTCCTCCTATAGCTTGCTCTATTCTCCGTCTTTCCCACCAACACACAGTTATGTGAGATTTCCCTGAACATTAATGAAAGTGAGATTTCCCTGCTGCGGAGAGACTGCAAGTTGCCTATCCAATATCTATTCCCATTTCCTTAATGACATAATTGGGGACAGCTATTCACCCAGTTTAACAAACTACATTTCCAAATTTCCTTGAAACTAGGTAGTCATGTGACTGAGTTTTCAGCAAATTTTATGGAGAGGCTCTTCAGGGAAAGCTCCTTAAAAAGAAGACAAAATATCTAGAGAAAATCACTTTGACCCTTCCTCCTTCCAGGAACACAGATGTGATGGCCGGAGCCCCAGAGCAACCATTTTGGACCATGAAGTGCCCTTGAGGTTACAAATCATTTACTAGGGTGGCAGAGCAGAAGGATGGAAGGAGCCTGGGTCTTGAGTTATCGTGGAGCTGCCAGAGCTGCCATGTATTTTCTGCTACTGGAATTCTTATACTTGAGGGGAAAATACACTTTCAACTTATTTAATTCACTGTTAATTTGGATTTTCTGCTATATATAGCTGAAGTTATCTTGCCTGATGTATCAGTGTATATGACACAATTTCATCCATTCAAGCAAGGATCAAAATGTCCTGTGAAGGTCGCAGAAAACAAGAAGGACTTATTTTAAAATAACATTATTTAGTGTATATATCCTGGGCAATGAAAAACACTGCTGAATGGTATTCCAAAACTCAATTTCTCTTTGAAAAGAATTAGACTATTTCACTGCAACTAAGAACATCAAATGATTGGCTGGACGATGTGACTTTAAGATGCTTTTGTTTCTTTGAAATAATAGGGGTTTTCAAGATAGCCACAGGCCTTATTTGGGACCCCATGATTCATGTAAGACATTATTAGTTTTTCAGCTTGGTAAAGGGGCAGTTGATTGCCATGAAACAGTAGGCCTAACTTAATTATGGAAAAGGTCATTATAATTTATCCTTGATATAAAAATTTTTCTACTTTTTTCTCCCTTAGACAAATGAACAAAGATTGACTTTTTAAATAGTGGTGAAATTATTTTTCTGGAAATGTTTTTGGTTAAATGGCAGTGAGTTTAGGACCATACAATGCAGACAGCTTTCCCCACATATTGCTTCAATGCAAGATACTAATTGGGATATTTGTTTACCTATCTACCCACCTACATGTCTCTGTGAAACATTTATCTTCGAGGAGCAAAAATGACTAATTCTGTATACTGCCATTGGTGGAAAAGTCTTTTCTCGTTTTAGTCCATTTTCCCCATCACACAAACTTTCCTACTTTTGAAGAAGCATTCTATATTATTATTTAGAGTAATTTTAGGAAGGAAGCCAAATTCAATTTATTTAGAATTTTCTGGAATGAGAATGATATGAAATTTGGGTGTCTTCAGATGAGAAACAAGATACGTGTTATTGACTTTAGAAGTTGGAGACTGCTCTCCCAAAAATACGCAGTATCACTGTATGAGAAGATAAGGTGATTGCTGACCATGTAGAGGGAGCTGAAGCTATCAAATGCCATTTTCGTCCCCAGAAACATCTTGTTACAGAGGTAAAGTCCCTGGGAGGAGTAAAGTTCACTAATTTATCATGTCTAGCAAAATGTCTTGTTCAGAGAAGGTGCCCAGTTATTACTAAGTGAATCTGTTAGCACAGGTGGCAGGAAACACAGGGTGTCATCTTGGGACACATGAACATGGCAGTGGAGACATCATCACCTACCAGGCACAGTGCTGTGGGCTTTATGGATTCTGCCTGCCCTCATTTCCTAAGGCTAAGAAAGATGCCTTCCACTGGACTCTTACAGCACCTAGGGTCTACTCATCTCTCTGCCTGTGTCTCCCACAAGATGATGAATTCTTTAGGGGAACTGTCTTTAATCTCTTCCACTCTGACCCCAGTCCAGCACCTGGTACATACTGGATGTTGATGAAAGAATGCATGAAGGAATGAATAAATAAATGGCTAAAATTCAGATTGGCTTGGGGTGGGAGAGGAGGTTGAGTATGGCCCCAGGAGCTGCTTCAGTGAGGTTCTAGGGAACCTTAATACTGAGGGTGATGGGGGAGGGGGAAAAGGCTTGGAGGGCAAGGAGAAACTTTTCAAACATCATGACTTTGTCTTGCATGCGAGATTAAGTGTATGGTTTTATTAAAACAATCTTTTCATGGCAAAGTGTTCATGTAGGGGGAAATGCTTTCTTCAATAGCTCATTGTCAACCACACCATGATGCCCTCATTCTTAGTCTATGGTCTCCATCAGGTCTTCCTTCCCACTCCCTATGCTGTGGCCAATTCCATCTGTCTCTGTTCCGCTCCCCATCTTGTACAATAAGCTGCAGTGGAGCCCAAAGGGCAGGGCTTTGGCGGCCTTTGAACTCACAGTCCTGAGCTCAGGGTCTGCATCACCACTCACCACCTCTGTGTCCCAAAACAGATTACTTTGTTTCTCTGAGTCTTAGTTTCCTTAGCTAATAAAATAATTCTTTGAGCCTTGATTTTCTCCTCGTCAATAAAATCTACTTTTTGTGATCATTATGAAGATAATGATATAGAATATTTATAAGCCCACAGCATTGAACCCAGCAAGTTGGAGGCACCCAGTGAATGCTGGTGTGTGCTCATCCCTTCATCCCTTTCTTAGCCTAGAAGGTCACCCTCCTTTTCTGACTTACCTCCTATTTACTGATTCTTTAGAGCCCGGTTCAAAGATCACCTTCTCCATAAAATCTCCTCCCACACCCACCCAACTTCCATGGAAAGTAAGCTTTCCTCCCCTGTAGTCTGTCATCTTCTGAACACTTGTGGTACTTACCACTTTCTTCCCGGTGTCTCAGTGATTGCTGTGTGTTATTTTTTCCCCTAGTCTGTAAGTTCCATGATCAAATCACCCACCCTTTACTCTTGTTTTCCCAAAGCACCTAGCAGAATAATTTGTACACAACAGGTGCTTAAAAACAATCAATGGAATATGTGTAGCACAAGTCTCTATATTCAGAAATCATCTTTCAATTCTTTTTTGGATATGGGGTGGCATATATAAAGCATCTTTCCATTGGGTCCACTTAAGGAAAACAACCACCACCAGCCAGGCTTCATTACAAGTAGCTGTCCTCACACAACATCCAGAGAATTTCCTGGAAACAGTTATAGATAAGGACTTGTCACATGGGCAGTCACAACAAATTCCTGCTCAAAAGCTAGTCACAATTCTAAAATTGTGCAAATGCTTAAATGGAGGAGGTATTTCTCAAAGGCTAGCTAGTCCACAGTTACTGCCCCAAACACCTTTGTCTATGTTATACTTCCTTAAACTGTACAACATGAAAGTGACATAAGTCACAGATACTAGACTTGTTTTCCAGTGGGAGGGAAGAGGCTCTTGAGAGTTTGAAGAGTTGGCCAAGCCTGGCTTCTACCAGGTCTGAGGTTACTGAACTGACTTTGAGCCTTTTAGATGGAGTATCAGATTGAGGTTTAAGCCAGACGTGGCTTGTCATGGAGGCAGCTGTCAAAGGATGTGATTTTAGGTGGCTGGATGGAGAGCTGCTATTCCAGAATATGCTTTTTCTAGTACTTGAGAGGAATTGCTATACATTTAGAAGGTTTAAAAATCTTTCCAAGGTTCCTGTTCTTAGCCAGCATTTCCAGAAAGGTTCCACAAGAGGCTTCATATCAGAAAGTCTGGGAAACACTGCCTACTCCATCCTTCTTTACAATTTATTATATGCTGCAGTGCACAGCAGCATATTGAGAACTCTGAGAAGTTACATGATAAAGACACCTATTTGGCCAGGCACAGTGGCTCCTGCCTGTAATCCCAGCACTGTGGGAGGCCGAGGTGTGTGGATCACGAGGCCAGGAGTTTGAGACCAGCCTGACCAACATAGTGAAACCTCGTCTCTACTAAAAATACAAAAATTAGCTGGGCATGGTGGCACACGCCTTTAATCCCAGCTACTCAGGAGGCTGAGGCAGGAGAATTGACTGAACCTGGGAGGTGGAGGTTGCAGTGAGCCAAGATCGTGCCACTGTACTTCAGCCTGGGTGACGCAGTGAGACTTTGTCTCAGGAAAAAAAAAAAAAAAAAAAAAAAAAGGAAAAGAGACCTATTTAACTTAACTCAGAAACTCTCTTATTTATGGAATCAATCTTGCTTGTTTTTTCTTTTTTCCTGGTTGTTGCAAAATTCCTAGTGTCATCATATGAAACTGGTATTTCATAGAACACACCTTTAAAATGCTGCCTTTGGAATTATTACCTATCACTGTAATGGGGATAAATTTTCATCTAAGAATGGGACACAAAGGGATATATGGAGGGGATGGGAAAATCAAGAGAAGAATGAAGTATGCCAATGGTGACCAGGGAGGGCCACCAAACACAATTTGACAGTTTTGCTCAGGGCCAGCCATAGCTCTCATTTCAGACATGATTCTGACTGTGTTTTCCTGCTTCCAAAGCCTAGTTGTTATCAAGTGATATAATCAGATTGGAAGTGCAATTTTTCATCTTCATCTGATCTTGAATTGTCTGGTGTAGGGAGGGAAAAAAGGGAACACTTGGATAACATTTGCTCAGATGGATGTGAGAAGAGGAAGGAAAGGAGAAGGGGATGGCAGGGAAACAGAAGGTAGGTGGGAGGTAGGACATTCATGATAGAGGGTAATGGACAGGATGGAGGAAAAAGAGAAAGTAACGGGCTTGACAGGTCAGGCGGATGCCAACAAATCCACCCCACCTAAGCCAAGAATAAAATAACAGCTGGGACGGGAGTCTTCCTTAAAGGTATAACTAGCGCTTTCTAGTCCTTGGTAGCAGGTACATTCCTACATGTAGGGTTCTGCTGTTGGACCGCTTGCTGCCCCTGGGTCTACATTTCCCCAAGCTGTTGGTAGGGCCCAGTCTGAGATCCCAGTAGTGGCCTGCTGTTTTAGAAACTATCACAGTTGTTAATTTAGAGCACGGGGCTAGCAATAGAGAAGGGCCTAGGTGCTGTCCAAAAGCCAGAGTGGAGAGGGGCCGGGAAGGGGCTTCCTCTTACCTACGGTTGTCGGATATTCCACTTCTTGCATGCAAAGCAACTAGGAGATCTTTGGCAAGCTAAGGCAGCTTAGAAATATTAGAAGCTGAAAGCAAGATATGCAACACATTTGGGAGTTTCTCTCTCATGCTGAAGAATAAAATGAACTGATTCCTCTACTAGGGTACTTTTCGATTGCTTGTTAGTATCCATGTAAAAGTCATGTAAAAACATTAAATGTTTTCATAACTTACAAATATTGTATATTATTCAAAAGGTCACAGCATGTGTAGGATGAAATAGGGGATAAGGCCATAGGATAACTCCCTTAACAAGAATTCAAAATCTTCACATTGCTGTTCCATGGTGACCCTAAATCAGAAAAGAGATTCTTTCTGGGACAAGGCTGTGTTCTGGATGCCTGGAATTCATTAATAAATACATTTTAAATAAATCTCTACTCAGAGAAAATGGTTAAAATCATATGCCCATCCTCATGGTGTGGGAACCCTCATGTAGACAATGCTACTGGCTGGAAGGGTGGACCCAGCTTCTCAAAGTAAGGCTTTTATCTGATCCATTAGGGACTGCAGGGTCTGAGGGCGTGAGCCTGGAGTTCTCTGCCTCAGAATCAAGTGTCTAGCTGGTTCTGGGTACAGAAGTCATTTCAGATCTTTCATTCTTTTGCTTAAATCAGAAAATCACCAGAACATACATCTCCCTTTGAAATAAAGGACACATTAGAAAAGTGTTGGATGAATGTTTCTACATGTTGTGTGAGCATGTGGGGGAAAAGTACTGGCGCAGTAGGTGTTTGTGTTTACATTACTGACACCATTTCTCTGAGTGTATTATACAATTATGATGGTTTGAATTGTTTGAATGGAATAACATGATTACCCATGGTATTGCACGTCTCCAATTCCAAATAAACACAATGACAAAAACTAGACAAAAATGCAGAAAGAAGAGTAAGTCACACAATGTCACTGAAGTCATGCAGAGAAGGAAAAAAAAGAATAAAAAATGGGCAAGCAACAGACGCCATAAATGAAAAAAAAAAAAAAGCCAATGCATACAATTCTAAAATCATTCTTACCTTCTTCAGTCATTGTGTCATAATATTTTAGTTTTCCATATGATCCAAGTTCTACAACATCACAGTAAAAGACACAAAGATAAGGAACGAGCTATAATGCAAGAACTTTGTTTTTACACATTTTTAATTAATCAGATTCAGAGTTATACTGTCAAATTTTGCAATCGTAACTATATGGAAATGTGAAAACATGGGCCATGTGGCAGACAGCTTTCACGGCCCATTTTCAGATATCACTTTAAATATATTATTCTACTGGGGATAGAGTGTGCCCTGCATTACAGAATAGGGCACAGTTATCTTAACATCCAATAAAACAGAGTACTTGGCAAAGATAGCTTCACCCCATGTCTATTGTAACCCTGTAATTTTTATAGAGGTGACACTCCAAGAGAAAGGGACTGAACAAGGACAATGTCCAGGCTCATGGAAGCTTGCAGACACTGCGATTCCTTGGCATGGAACAGGAGTTCAAGGTCATTTCACAGCTTTTCTCCAACAGAACCATTTCCTAGAGAAAAAGGAAGGCTACCTAGGAAAACCTAACATGAAAAACCACGTTCTAAACTTCCCCTTCTCTTCTTATCTTGTGTTTTAGACAGACAACACAGAGTGCTCTGGGAGGAAAAAGGAGGCATGTACCCAGGGAAGACCACCAGCTCAGGCAGGTGACAGGGCAGCCACAGCTCCAGGACCACAGCATTGGTGGCTGGCAAGGCAAGGACCAGCAGATCCTCCTCTGTGTACAGATCATCAATGAACCCCCCTGTAATGGAAACCCCTGGCAGACTGTGATCTGTTTTGAGTGAGCTGGTGGAAGTGGCAGCTGTAGTGAGGGGAGAGAAGAGGTGGGGATGTATCATTTCTTTTTTCTTACTTCAGTTTTAAAATAACAACTTTTATCCTTGTTTGTCTGAAAATTCTAGATTATTTTAAGCAGTTTTGTGAGCAGGTTAAAAATATTCTTTTCTGGTCATAACATCACTCTCCCAATAAATGTCAAGACATTAATTAGACTCAAGAGATATTCCCGTGATTCTGCAGAATGCTCCCATGGTCCATTAACTGGGCCAGCTGCTGGGAATCCTCATATGGATCAACTTAAAATTGATGGGTTTTGTGTGCAAGATGAAGCATCTAGCTTAAAATGCAATAATAAATATTCTTGTATTTCACATTTAAATGATACATCATTTATACATTTTTCATGTGCCTAGATTTCTATCTAAAACTGTTTTAATACACCAGTACAAAATTATATCTTGGGGAGAAAAATCACCACATGTTTATGTTTCCACAAAGAGCTGCCTATTCTGGCTTTTGTTGGACATATTACAAAAGATGCAGGTGCTTCAACAAGAAATTGAATTTTGTGTAAATAAAAAGAAATTTTTTTTCGTGACTTTTGGGGACTGCCACCAGTGAAATATATATATATATATATATATATATATATATATATATATATATATATATATACACACATGCATATATATATATATCTATATATATATACACACACACATACATATATATGCATATATATATGTATATTCTGGTATTTTAAGAACAGTTTTATATATTTGACATTGCACAAGTTTGGAATTCTTAAATGACCTAAATACTTTCATAAATATAAAACATATAAATCTGAAACATATGTTCCTAGTGGTTTCACACATAATATATGTGTTTGTATGTGTGAGTAATCTTGCAGGAGATTAACAAATCATATCAGCCAACTAATTGTTTTCTGACCTTTCTTCCTTCCCCGAGGTAAGCAGTGGAATAAGCAGCTGGCATTCTCTACCATTTGCTCAGCAAACAGAATGTGGGTGGCTCTGTGTTTGCAAAGTTGGGTATAAACTATATTCTACGCAGTGACTATACACCATTGCATTTTTATAGATCCGTTTTTGTAGACGCAAACCTCTCTGTATGCACACACCTGTTTTCATGTATCAATCCCAACTGTCAAACATCTGCTTGTGGCAGATGATATTATTCCTCACCTCATCTCCTGCAGAATCAGGTATAAATACATTCATACTGTTTAATTATCGCTTTGTTTTTACATAGTTGGAATCGGAACTGTACATATTGGACAAAGCTCATACATTTTTGCCAATGTGGCAATGTCTAGATCGCTTCTTAGCTGCTTCCCTGCATGATGAGTGGGACAGAGGGACAAGAACTAGGCAGAACATAATGAAAATGAGGCTAATGATGGTGGAATAGAAGGAAGAAGAGTAGTGAAAACCTGAGTAACAGCAGGTGATGTGGCAACTCAAGGCACAGTGAGGCGGCAGCAGAAGGGGATGGTATCTGCCCACACAAAGGGAACCATGTTTGCAGCTTACTGAAGAAAAGTTAGAAAAGAATGGAGATGGAAACCAGCCTGCTAGAATACAGTCTGTAACACTAACAGCAACAAGATGGTGAGATGGTGAACTCAGCAGCAGCATCCTAAGGAGGGTGGGGCAGCAACTCCAGGAACCACGAGGCCCTCTTCCCTGAAGCAGGGACTCAGGAGGCACAGGAAGAGGAATGACATGCAACCAGCAAATACATCATGCATGCATAAACCAGAGCCCATCATGCACCTGGCTGGGGTCCTACAGGCCACGATACCTCCTGGAAAGTGGCCTCAGTAACTGTCTATTGATAGCCTGTGGCCAGACCTGCTCTCACTGAGAGGACTTGGGAGGCATAAATGAAAACTCACCTGCATAGGAACATGACTTGCAACCAGCACACTCCCGATAATGAATAACCAAGGCACCTTAAACATAACTGGATTAGGAATCAAACTGGGGCTAATCCAAGGTTAGTTTTGGGGCTAACAGGAGACAGAAGTAAGGGAGTTCAAGAGCGTATTATTTAACATCATCTAGCCTGTTTATTTTATCAGTGAAGCAAGAGGCAGCCAGAACTGGAAGAGCCATACGTCACCTATGAATGTCATTCTGGGTACCACCTAGTGCCTTTTCTCTATAACATTTCTCTAAGAAGCCCATACAGATGGAGAAGAAATTCCAGAACCCTGTGGTCAGTGTTTGAGATGAGCCTGTAATCCGATGGTGAATGCTGCCCATCATAGAATCACACTCGCCTTCATGCCACTGTGGCAGAGTCCATGTCACTTAGCTGTGATGATCCCATGACTAATTTTCTCCTTTATGTATATTACTACCAGTCTAGCTCTGTATCATACTAGCCAAAAGAGTGACTTTTTTGTTTTGTTTTAAATTTCATTTGGGGGAGGAATAAAAGTTGCCCATTAGATGTAACAATTCCCAATTATCTCACAGGGGCAGGTCTCAATTATAGAGAATATGGTGGAAGTTCTGAAAGGTAGGTTACGATCACAGAGGGAGGTGCCAATGTAATTACGTAGGAATTATCATCCTCGAACAGTGAACAATAATGTGTGGTCATTACTGTGGATCATGCAGATGGTTCATAATGAAATGCCCAAGCGAGTCCCCAGATTCTGCAATTTCTTATAAATTTGCCAGCTAATTTTCAGCTTTGCTTCTTTGTGGTGTTGCTTAGCAATATCAGTGGTTACTGATTTCTGTCCTGTGAGGAGCTGACTCAGGCCGTATTTCACCTTATTTTACATGCTCTGGATGATCAAGCAAGAAAAATGGGACCTAGATGTGCTGTTCTGCTGCTTTCCTTTTGATGTGGGCTAGGAAGGGGGAGAGTGCAGGACAGAATAGCCAGGTTTTTGAAAAGGATTTTTAAAGAAAAGCAATTAGCAACCTAGACAAGAGAATCAACCCCAAACAATCTGCCTTTTATGAATATCTTTCTATTGTATAATTAAAAATCTCAATAACAATCTTAAGATAATTTTAAACATGACACTTTCTTAGAATATATACATATTTTTTTCCTTTTTCACAAAGTCCAAGAGACAAGAGATGATACAGCATGACGGTTGCATGCATAGTTTACAGCCTTACAGACCTTGACTTGACAACCGGGTCCGCCACTTGCTAGCCGTGAGACTTGGGCAAATTACCTAATTTCTTTGAGATTTAGTTCTCACATTTACATAAATGAGAACAATACTAGTTGTCTTATAAAATTGTGGTGAGAATTACAGGCACTTAACCTGTAACTGGCAGGTAATATTCACTAAATATATGGTAAGTATTATTACGACTTTAATGCATCAGTTGGTTAACCTTCAAATTAATCAGGAAGCTCCCATACATAGTACTCTTCTGATCTTCACAAATCAGAGTGAACTTGGTATCAAGAGACCTTATCACTACAGTGCAGAACAAGGCGATCTTGTGGCACAGTGGAAATTTTGGAGTCAACAGATATGGGTTCTAATCCAGACTTTGCTTCTTATTAGCAGTGTGACTTTGTAGTAAGACAGCCTTTCAAAATCTTAGTTTCCTCATCTGTAAATGGGCCAATTCTAGTATCTCCCTCAATATGTTGTCGCAAGGAGCTCTGTGCTATGCTCGGAACATTGGAAGTGCTCATATACATGGGACCCATCATTCTATGATTGGGCCCCAGCTAGCAAGTGATGAGTTGCCCAGACTAAGATAATATGTTGCAAGTGACCACCCAGGATTTGAACCTTGTTTCTAACATCCTTTTCACGAGTTTATATTGGAGAAGAAACAGGTAAAAAGAGAATGACAAAAATAATGACCAGTGATGTCATGCTAAAGGAGGTCTGTGAATGTCATTTACATCCTTTTGTATAATCTAACATCAGGCACATTGAGATCTGATGTCAGCAACATTCGTATTATTTAAAGAATGTACAACTCAGAGAAAGAGATAACATAACAATCATTAAGTTTTGGTTTTTAAAAGGAAAACTCAAAAGGGACTTTAGCTATTTAGGAAAG